>NW_017731360.1:7777507-7778341 GCF_001890085.2 Hipposideros armiger | reverse complement strand
GAAGAAAGGAATACAATGAATGTCCTAAGTTTTTACAATAAAAGCTAAAAGGAAAAAATAAAAAGAAGAGTAAATTAAATCCAAAATAAGGAGAAAGAAATAGTAAAAAATAAGAGTGGAAATCATTTTCTGACAACAGACAAAAATAGAGAAAAATGAATAAAAACCAAAAACCAGTTCTTTGAGAAGGTTAATAAAATTGATCAATGTTTAGGTAGACTGATCAAGAAAAAGGAAGAGAAGTCTCAAATCACATATCAAGAAAATAAGGGACATTACTGCCAATTTATCAAAATTAAAAGGATAATAAGAGAATAATGTTAATAACAACATACCAATAAATTTGACAACTTAGGTGAAATGGTCAAATTCTTTTAAACACACAAATCACCAAAGGAACACAAAAAGAAACAGAAAATCTTAATAATCCTGTATCTATTAAACAAACTGAATTTCTGATTAAAAACCCACCCACAAAGAAAACTCTAGGCCCAGATTGATTCACTGGTAAATTCTAACCACTATTTAGATAAAAACTGACAGCTATATTACAAAATTCTTTTGCAGAAACCAGGAGGGAAATTCCTCAACTCATTCCTTCAAGGCAGTGTTACCTTGATAACAAAACCAAAGACATTTCAAGAAAAGTCAACTACAGATTAATATCCCTCATAAATGTTGATGCAGAAACCCTTTAAAAAAACAGAATATCAAATTCAGAAGTATGAAAAAACACATCACGTCCAAGTAGGGTTTATCTCAGAAATGCAAGGTTGCTTTAACATTGGAGCAGTTCCCTCAACTGCCTGCGCCCGCTGTCTCATCAATCCCATT
>NW_017731360.1:7770932-7775217 GCF_001890085.2 Hipposideros armiger | reverse complement strand
ATATAAGAGAAAAAATATATAGTCCATGGCGCTTACCTTGGTTGTTACTGGATGAAAAGATTTTTGTATTTTCCAACTTTTCTACACTGGTTATATCTAGAGGTTGAACTAGTCTTGGGGTTTGGTTTGGGTTTTTTGTTTGTTTGTTTGTTTGTTTGTTTGTTTGTTTTTTGAGGCGCGGGATTGGTGGAATTCAAGCTAGAAGAAACCAAAGCGGAGATTGCTTTTTAAAAAAGACTGTGGAGGGGCATCCCAGTCGGGACCCCCTCTAGTTTGGAGAGCTGTAACTTTCTGTTCTAATAAAACTATCCTCTGCTACAAACTTTAAAAAAAAAAAGACTATGGAAAATTGACAATAAAAATTTAAAGAATGACAGGAAGCTTCCTTTTGGTTAATAATAGAGCACTTATAATCTGAATGGTAACTGGTGCTCTGTGAAGGGCAGAAATGGGTAAAAAATAACACATTCACTGATGTTTGAAATTTGGAGTATGGCATAAGAAATTTAATAATAGGTTTAAAAACCTATTTGGTTTTTGACTTTGACTTGGATTCTCTTATCAACTTGAAGAGAAACTCTAAAGTGATTCAATATCCTCTTTGTCCCTTGTTTTCAAGAATGCAAATACTTTCTTTACATTCTAGAAAATTAAAACCTACTTTCTTTGCTTTTCCTAGGCCACTGCTTCCTGCCTCTTCAGGAATCTGATTTCTTTTTCTGAATCTTTAGGGGAGAGCCTGAAGAATTATCCAATTTCTTTTTGCCATTTGGAAGTTGAGCCCACACGAACTGGATTCTCTTTTCCTTATGTATTATATTTTTGCGGAAAGTGATACAGAAATAGTGGCAGACATGGAGGAGGTAGGAACCTTCCTGGAGGGCGGCGAAGCCACCACATTTCGGTCAGTGCCTGTGTCCACTTTAATCCACCCCATAGTCAAACAAAAGGAGATGAGAGCAATGAACCAACGTCGTTGGCTGTTTCAAAAACAAGGACCCTAGTAGATATATCTTTTCACCCAACTTTTTTTTACTGTTTTTTAACAAACACATTGAATCTACCTGCCCAGCCCCAGCTTCCTTCATTTTCCTAATGACTCAAAACGGAGCCATGATGCGGGTTTTGGTTAGGATTGTTGACCTTCAAAATAAAGCAGCAAAAATTGGTTTATTCAGGAACAGGAATTGCAATTGGGGACAAGTAAGCTATAGCAAAAGCCATAGTCAAGTCCAACCAACAAAGGAGAGGAGCATTATGTGTTGGAGAAAAGGAGGGGGTTGGGAGGGGTTCTGAACGAAAGTCCATTGGGCAAAAATAAGAGTTCAGGAAGGTGACAGTTTCTCGGAGGCAGGGCAGGCAGGGGTGTTCTCACTGGCTGAGTTGCTAAGGTAGTCGATTTCTTGTAAGAAATGAAATGTACATCTTTCCTGCTGGGGCCTATAACTGATGATTCTTTCCCATTGAGGATTCCTTTGTTGAGGTCCCCAACTGACAATTTTTCCTGTAATTGTCATGGACTGGTACTGTGTGAGGGCTCCCCCTTCTGGCCTCCCGGCTGTATGTTAATGAGGTTTCCCGATGTTAGTTTTCCCAAGATAGAACCTTGTGTTTGTCTTTCTGTTCCAGCCAGAGAGGCTTCTCCAATGTGTCTGGAGCGTTTTCTTCCCACACCGGGTCTGTACACCGGTGTGTTTGTGACCTCTGCTCAAATGTCCTCCATTATAATGTGGAGAGAGCGTCTGTGGTTGTTGGTGGCCACCTAGCAACATAATTGTTTATGGAATTCCCTGTTTTGAGAGACAGAATCTAAACATGCCAGAGGCTTTCTTTCCCAATCTTCTTTGCAGGTTGGATGCAATCATGTGACCCGTTTCCTCCAATCAGAGACACTCCAGCCCACAATTTGGAAAGAACTTCCTGACAACTTTTCTGCTAAATTGACCAGAGTAAGTTTGTGTTATGTTAAATAACAACCCTGTTTGAGAGGTTACAGTTTTGCCAAATGAAAAATTCCCCACCTTTTAGGACTTAAGTAAAATGCTGCCTCCTCAAGGAAGCCTTCTCTGATGCCTACAGCCAGGAATGACCTCTCCCTTCTCCCAGCTTGCCTGTGGGCTTTGCTTTATGGCCTCGAAGCTCCCTGAGGGCACTAACTTTATAGTCATCTCCTGGAATAATGGTTAAGAGCATGGACTCAGGAACTATTGCCCGAGTTCAAGCCCCAGCTTTGCCATTAACTTGCTGTGTGACCTTGGGCAAGTTATTAAACCATCTGCCAAGTGGGGTGAAAATAGCACATACCTCATGGAGCTATTGTGAAGCTTATTACATGTGTCCGTGTAAAGCACTAAAGACAATGCCTGACTCATCATAAACACACACAGGTGTTTTAATCACCTCCATTCACATCACCGCCACGGTCACTTGTGGCCCCCAGGCCTGTGAAGTGCTCTCCACATCATGTGACTCATCCCTTGCAGAGTGCCCCTCAAGAATATGTCTGTCTTCCCTGCTGGTGGCCTGCAGAGCACTCAACCAGCATAGTCAGCTTTTCCACAGTACCTGTGCTCTGTGATTACACTCAATGCCAACTGACCCCAAGTCCTCTCAGTCCCCCCCACTGAGGCCACTCATGTCCACTGACTTCCTGCCATCTCCACCGTGGCTGCCCTGCTCTCATCTGCAGAGGCCTTTTCACTGGTCTCTTTGTGCCCATATCTAGATGCTTCTAAAGACCCCACGAAGGGCAGAGACATCAGCTGTGCTGTACCTTGGCTCCTCCAAAACCAAACTTAGTAACTTTATTATTATTATTANCTTTGTTGAAAATGCTTCACACAGGATCAGGCAGGTGGTTAAATCTCCATGCGTGCTCTTTCCCTGGCCCAGAAGGTGTGTGTGTGTGTGTGTGGGGGGGGGGGGGGGGGTCCCTGGAGTGGATAAGGCAGGCATGGGACCTCAGGGATCTTTTCATGGGGCTGATGAATTCTGAGAGACTGTAAGAGAGAGATTAAGGAGCAATTCAAATTCACCCGTGTATTTGAGCACCAACTTGGTGTCGGAATGACGATAAGCATTTAACTTGTAGAGTCTCATTTAATCAACAGTCCCACAAGGTAGGTTCTATTATTGTGATCTTGCACAGGATGGGACTGGAGCCAACAGGCACAAAGTGACTTCCCCGGGGTCATCTCCTGATACTTAAAGGAGCCAGAACTTGAACTCAGATCTGCATAGCTCATAAGCCTATGGTCTTAACTCCACCACTTGGCTGTCTCCATCGGTGAATAATGCCTAAAATTCTACCATGCGTTCCTTTGCGAAGACCTGAGATAAGAAGTGTGAAAATGCCTGGGAGTTAGCAAAGCCCCCACAAAAGGCCTGTTCAAAGACTGGGGGATTTGATGATGTGGACACAGAAGGCTTGTGAGCAGCATTTGAGGTTACAGCTTCAGGAATTGTGGAACGAAAAAAAAAACCCACAATTTTGTTTTGATGTTTTCAGGAATTCTGGGATGCTTGGCTGCTCCTGCAGGTGAAACCTAGGGAACCGACCTGGCCAAAGCAAAGACTGCCCAGTGCCTGCTTCATGGCCCCTCTGGACTTCCACCCAGGCCTCTGGTCAGCAGAACAAATGCGGCAGGTGAAACCTTGTGACTAAAGATGGCGTTTGGAGTGTCATTTCTCTTGAGAAATGAAAACAAGCACCACCTACTTCCATGGGGGGACAAGTCTCGTTGGCATGGCTCAGAGAAAGCAGGGCCCCATCTATCTGTTCCTTAAACAGCAGCATTTTAAGATTAGTTGAAGTCAATACACGTCCATTCTTTGGAACCATGTTAAGTATGGCAGCTAAATAAATCCGACACACTTGTTAAATGAGAATGTGTAGTGGGAAGTGCCTACCATTTGTTTTTATAAGGATGTAAACAAGATACACTCATTACGCTTGGATCTGGGGTCATTTCAATCCATCATTGCTCTGACATGTATCAATTGCCACATACAAAGTTAAATCCAGAGCCTCAGAGGAAAGAGCCCCAAGAAGACAGCAAAAACTTAACAATTTAAAACTTTAAGAGTATATCAGCAATAAATTAGTACTGATTTATAGTAACACCCGGAGGCTCTCCCCATGCACAGAAGGAGAATCACAGAAGCTTTTGGTAACACCAAATTGTTTTAATGGCCTTACAGATTTGGCGAATCAAAACGAAACATTTCCATTCCACAGCCCATCCTTTTTCTCTCAGTCAAGGTGAAATTGATTCTTATTTTCCAG
>NW_017731360.1:7743772-7766132 GCF_001890085.2 Hipposideros armiger | reverse complement strand
CAGTGCACCAGGGTTTCCTTTTCCCCACAACCTCGCCAGCACTTGTTGTTTGTTGATTTATTGATGATAGCCATTCTGACTTTGTGGCAAACTTAGTAACTCTTTAATGAGGAGCCCAAGGCACTGGGCCTCAGGCTGGACTCAAACCACTGTCATTATGAATCACTCATCCCCCTCAAAGGCTCTTGTGTCCTCATACAACACGGTGCCCCCCATCAGAGCCTCCTACAACTCCTTTCTATGTGGATGGATCTGGAGAAGTTGGGGGAAAGCAAACTGGGTGAGCCAGAGCCTGAGCGAGGGTCTGGGATGAGAGGCAAGGGGCCATGAGTGCTCTAGGCTGGGCAGGATTTTACCACTGTGACCATGAAACACGAACATGGGGAAGAAGCATCTTTGCCAGCTGTGACAAGGCCCACTGGTAGGCATGTACCACCAGCTCTGCAGGAAGCGGTTCTGGATCTGATCCCTACAGGCCTGGGTTTGAATCTAGCTCTGCCATCTCCTGGCAGGGCCAACTTGAGCACATCTCTGGCCTCTCTGACCCTCAGTTTCCACACCTGAGTCCTGTGCCTCGGGCTGGAGCGGGCAGGGCAGGAGCTGGACCCACTCATGGGGCCTTGAAATCCAGGCTTAAGGCTGGGTCTTTGCTTTAGGAGCAGTGGGGCCTCTGATGAGCTTTAACCAGCTGGAGGGCAGGAGGTTTTGCATTTCAAAGGGATTATCAGAAAGGACGAAAAGATAAAATGCTGCTGTAAAGCTTAGACCCATGATGGCTCAGCTGTATCCCATGAAGTTGCAGCAAATATCATGGGGGCGGGGGAGGGGTGAGGTGAGACCACCAGCCGCTCTGTACCTATGCTCCCCCACCCCCTGCCCCAACAAACACATTTCACTGCTTCCTCAGAGCCCCAGAGCAGGGGGGGGGGGGGGGGAGGCGGTTTATTACCCCGTTTCACAAGAGAAACTGAGGGCCAGAGAAGGGAACTGGCTTGCGCAAAGAAAACTGTTCTAATGAAACAATTAAGTAGTCTATCTCATGCAAAGCCCTTGATGTCTGGGGGTCTGGCATGTATCTGAAGTACAATAAACAGTGGCTTCCTCTTTGCTTCCCTGGCCTCTCCAAACCCACAGAGCTCCAGCCGGTGAGCAGCCTTCCAGCACCATCAGGAGGTAACTGAAACATGGATGGATAATGCCGGGGCAGTCGGTCCTCCCAGTTCTGTGACCTCTTCCTGCCCCCCCTCCCCACCCCCACCCCATCCTGCTGGAGCCCCTGTCTGCCCAGAATGTGATCAAAGCCTCTCTCTGGTTTACAATTGAGCCATTGTCTGCTGGTTACCAACACCCAGATGTCCTCTGAGGCCTCAGGGCAGAAGCTAGGGCTGGGCCACCACCCTATCTGGGACCCAGATCCCAGAGTGGGGACAAGTGTCAGTCTCAGCTGCAGAGGCATGGGGGGCCTGGCTGGGAGGCCTTTTTGCTTTCAGGTTGCACAGGGAACTGGGTATTCCCGCTGTCACCGGGAAATCCAGAGAAGGGAAGAGAAGTAGCAAGCGTCCTGGTAGCCAGGTCACTTAGGGCCAGGTTGGGGGCCTATGAAAAACAGGGTGCTGAAGAAGGACTTCAAGGAGCTGCCATGGGTGGGACCCAGGGACCAGCCAAGACTGCAAGGGGGACTCAGAGGTCCACAGCATTAATATTCCCTGGGACTTTGAAGGCGTCTCCCCAGCCCACGCTCTGCTCAGCAGGCCCAAAGTCCGTGGGTAGGGCAGGCCCTCTGCTCTCCCAAGAATGCTCAGAGGACAGCCACATCCCTGTCACAGTGCCTTGAGGAGGGAACTTATGGGAATTCTCTGCTGCTACTGCTGCTTCTCCTATATTGGACGGGGAGACAGATGACCTCCATGTGAGTTGTAGGTGGACAATGGAGAGGGCGTGGTTTCCTGGGATGGGGAGGGGTCTAGAGCCGCACTGCTTAGAACCACCTAGTTCACACCTCCTTCCGCCCCCCCACCATTTTTCAGAGGAGAAACTAGGCTTAAAGGGAAGTGGTTTTCTCAAGGTCTTGCCACAATTTGGAGGCAAGACATCTCTTTTTCTCTCCTCCTCTCACTTCTTCTCCACCCTTTTCCTTCTCTCCCACTTCTTTTCTTACGCTCTTCTGTCTGTGCCTTGTCTCAGGTCACAGGGGGACGGACCATGTTGTGTTGTGACCACAGGGCCTTGGGAGTCAGCAGACCTGGGTTCGGATCCCAGAGCTGCCACCTCCTGGCCATATCATCTGACAGGAGTCTCTGAGCTTCTTGAAGCCTCCATCCCTCCCTGGGAAAGCAGGTTAACCTGAGAGCCTGCCCGAGATGATTCTGGGGAGGATTAAATGAGATAACACGTAGAAACGGTTAGCACTGTGCCTGAGCTACCTTATGGAGAGCAATAAGGAAAAGGAAGAGACAGATAGACACACAGGCAGGCAGACCATCGGAAAGAGCCAGAACCAGACAAGCTGACTCCTCTTCCTCAGCTGCCAGGATGAAGTGAAGATAAAGGATCTATGCTGGGTTGTGTTTAAAGGCCTGCCTATCAGTGTCAGGGTTTTTATAAGGCCAGCTTGTGTGTGTGTGTTGGGGGGGGGGGGGGTGCAGGAAGCAGCATCCTGCATTCTGTGCCACTGTCTGGCCTTTGACTGGGAATTAACCCTTCTCCGACCCGAGTGTGGCAACAGTCTTCCATCAGCCACTGTGAAGCCAGCCCAGGGCCAGCCAGCTCATCCACTGCTGCCGTTCCTGGTGGAGCAAAGGACTGAAGCACGAAGCAGGTAGGCTGGGACTATTTTGTCTCAGGTGGTCAAGAAGTCCTCGGAGGAGGTGGCTTTTTGAGTTGAGACAGTGATAGAATATTAGTGCTGATCCTATAGCCTGGGGGTCACTACCTGGAACCCTCCTGAGGTTGGAGGTGACATGGTCAGGTGAGGTGACAGGAACACAGCCGGGCAAACATGATTCTGGTGCTCAGCCTTAGAGCTGAGGGGCCATGAGGAGTGGTGGGGACCAAGTCTAAGCAGAGAGCCTAAGTCAGGCCCTTCTGGGGTCAGAAGCTGCCCAGCTCCAGAGACTGTCCAGGTCACGCCCAGTATGGCCAGATCTCCCAATTATTCAGGAGAAAAGGAAATCTAATTTTTATATGTGATATCCCAATTTTCAAACACTGGGCCTCCACTTCCATCCCTTCCTTTCTCTCCCATCTTCTTTTCTTCCCTTCCATGCAGAATGTTTATTTTCATACATCTTCCCAAGCCTCTGACATTTAAACTTTGAAATGAGAATATTTTCTGTTTCTCTTCCCCAGATGAGGCTGCTGAGTGAGATTTCCCCAGGTTCATGCCTGCCCTTCTGGGGGTGAAGTACCGGAACAACACTGGCTTTTGTGAGCCAATCACAGCCACCCACAGTTCCTGAGCACTGAGTGCACACCAGGCCCCCTCTCACGAATGGTCAATGCAAGCCACTTAAGAGCCCTGTGAGGTTGGTACTACCATCTGCACATGCCTGATGAACAAACAGAGGGTCAAAGTTGTTCAGGAACGCGTCTGTGGTCACACAGCAAGGAAGGGGTGTAGCCGGGACAAAAACTCCTATCTCTCACCCAAAGTCTATTTTTTCCCCCTACACCAGTAGTTTTTCAGCCAGGGGGGATTTTGCTTCTCACCCAGGGGACATTTAGCAATTCCTGGACATATTTTCAATTGTCATGACTCAGGGGTGCTATTGGCATCTAAGGGGTAGAGGCCAGGGGTGCTGCCAAGTATCCTACAGTGTGTATTCATAGAACAGCCCACCTCCCATTAACAGCCCAAAATGCTAGTAGTGGTGAATTGAGAAACCCTAATCTAAGCTTCAAGGTCAGTGAGCTTAAGGGTGCACAGAAGGACACACGGCACTTGGGCAGAGCAAGGATTTGGGAGGGGTCGTTTCAGATAGCAACAATGACAAAAACAAGGCGCAGCGTCAGGAACAGGGCATGTTGAGGGGCCAGTCAGTGGGCTGGATAGAAAATTCAGGGAGCTGGAAGGAACAAGCGGCTACAGAGGCAGACATGACCTGTGTGTGTCAGGGATCTTTGATCGCAAGTGACAAAAGATTCAGCTCATCCTGGCTAAGTGTAAAAGGAAATGTGTCGGCTCCTGTGAGTGGTTAGTCTAAGGGTGGGGGGGCAGGAACAGGAGGAGGGCCTGATGAAGGAAAAAACGCTGGCTAGGAAAAAACAATATACACAAGAGTCAGCATGTACCAAGAGCTCATGTGCATCCAACCCCGTTCTAAGCATTCTACATGTGTTATCTCATTTCTCCTCACAACAATCCCATGGTGCGAATGTTATTGTTTACAGTTTATAGACGAGGAAACTAAGGCCTCGAGAGGTTGAGTAACATGCCCAGGGTCACTGGTGGCAGAGGCCCGATTTGGATTTGGCTCCAGAGTTTGGCTCTTAACCACTGTACTGCCCCACCCTCCTGCTGTCACAGGCCTGAATATGGCAGCCGGGCCCGTGAAGCTAAGTGGCTTTCTCCAGTTGGAAATGAGGAGTCATCAAATGTAGCAGAGGTTGCCACCATCAGCCTGCACTTTAGAAACACACTTGCAGGCGGTGTGGGGGCAAGTCTGAGGGCATGGGGAGAACTGGGCAGTGTCTAGGCAGGAGCTGGGGAGGGCCTAACTCTGCAGTGGGGAGGTGGGCGGACCCACGCGAGATGCCCACTAAATTTCTCCTGGCCACCAGGCCTGTGCTGGTGGAACAAGTAGTGGGTACAGGGCAAGGGCTTGTGGATGATTGATGACCTGGCTCTGAAGGTGCCTCTGGGTTTGCATCATTTTCCAGCTCATCCCCCTCACTCCAGCAGATGGGAGCTAGACATGTAAGTCATCTGTCTCCTGCTGCCCGGAAGGAGGGAGAGGGGAGGGAGGCAAGGCCTGGTGGCAGGGCGGGCAGCAGTGGTTCTTTTCCATGAGGGTTTCGGGAGCAGCAGGCTGCCATCCTTCCTCATTACTGTCCAGAAAGAATTCAGTGCCAGGAGTTCCTTCCCCAGGGATCAGTAAGGGCCACTGGCCAATGCCGTCCCTTTCCTCAGTATTAGAAAGGCTCTGGAATGCCCTGCTCAGCCTCACTGCTGGACTCGCCTGTCTTTATGCCACCCCTCAGATCAAAACCCACCAGTGGCTCCCACCTCAGCACTGCCACCTTCACCACCTCGGGGCTGACTGGCGACCAGGGCCAATGCACAGCTTCCACACGCTCAGCTGCACCACTGGCTTGCACCAGGGACCAGGGAGGTAGGGCAGGAAGGCAGATGCTAACGCACCACACCACCCCCGCTACTGCTGCCTCTACCCGAGCACCAGGTCTGCCTCCTCTACTTCCTGGTCACCTTCTAACACCTCCTCCAACATTCAGCTCAGGCATCAGTCCCTCTGGGAAGCCTTTTCGGATCAGTGTCTTAAAGGAGATAAGAGAACTGGGCCCCATTTCTATCCCATGGTCAGGACCCATGCTTCGGGAAGAGTTGTCCAAACTTGCTGGTAGAGGCTCAGTCTCCTTCTGCAGGTTGGCTTGTGGGTAGCAGGCTGCAGGCTGGCACAACTGGGCACCATGGTCTCCCAGCCTCCAGCAGGCTAGCCCGGGCTCGTTCTCCGAGTAACCCGGGCAAGGTTCTAAGACAGGGAACACATGCATAAGGGTGCATAGGCTCTGGCATGTCGCTATTTCCACTGCATTCTATTGACCAAAGGAAGTCAGTGGCGGGGAAGAGACTCCACCTCTTGATGGTAGAAAACACACTTCCTCAGGTCCCCTGTGCATGTTCTCAGAGCTCCTGCCACAACCCATCTCGTAAAAATCTTTACATTGTACTATTATGAATTCTCCAGTGTTCTCTCTGTCTTGCTTGACTGTGAGCTCCATGAAGACAGATTTCTTGTCTTCTTCACCTCAGACTCACTAGTGCCTCACCAAGAGCCAGACATGTAACAGGCACTCAACATAGGCTTATGAATGAATGAATGAATGAATGAATGAATGAATGAATGAATGAAACAGGTGCTACTGTTTGGCCAGGTCTCCCCCTGTGGACACAGACCAGGGGCTGTGTGGAACAATGTTCAAAAATTTCCTTTCATGCATTTGTTCTTTCACCCTCCTACGAAAGGTCTGTGGATTTCTTTGTCTGAGCTGGAACCCTAGGAATGTCACTTCTTGTCTCTGTGTCCTTGGGCAAGGTGCTTTCCCTCTCTGTGCCTCAGTTCCAAATTAGAAAAGAAATAAAATGATCTCTGTTCACAGATGACATAATCTTATATGTAGAAAATCCTAGAAATGCTACCCAAAAAAAAATGTTAGAAGTAATAAATTAATCAAAGTTGCTTGATACAAAATCAACATGCAGAAAATCAATTATGTTCCTATACACTAACAGTGAACAATCTAGAAAGGAAATTAAGAAAGTCCCATTTACAATAGCATCAAAAAGAATCAAGTATTTAGGAATAAATTTAACCAAGGAAGTAAAAGGCTTGCACCCTGAAAATTATAAAACATTGCTGAAGGAAATTAAAGAAGACACAAACAAATGGATAGGCATTCATGTTCATGAATTAGAATACTTAATATGGTTAAAATGTTAACAGACTACCCAAAACAATCTACAGATTTAATGTCCTATCAAAATCCCAATGACATTTTTTACAGAAATAGAAAAACCCATCCTAAACATCATACGGGGTGTCAAGGGACCCCAGCTAGCCAAAACAATCATGAAAAGAACAAAGTTGGAGGACTCACACTTCTTGATTTCAAAACATATTACAAAGTACAATCATCAAAACCAAATGGTATTGGTATAAAGGCAGACATATAGGTCAACGAACAGAATAGAGAGCCCAAAAATAAATCTTCATGCATATGGTCAAATGATCTTTGACAAAGATGCCAAGACCACACAAGGGGGAAAGGACAGTCTCTCAACAAATGGTGATGGGGTAAGTGGATAGCCACATGGAAAAGAGTGAAGATGAACCTCTATCTTATACCATGTGCAGAAATTAACTCAAAATGGATTAAAGACCTAAACATAAAACTCCTAGAAGAAAAGCTTCATAACATTTCATTTGGCAATGATTTCCTGAATATAACACAAAAAGCATAAGAAAAAAAAGCAAAAATCAACAAATGGGACTACATACATCAAACTTTAAAATTTCTGCACCTCAGAGGAAATAGTCGAGAATGAAAAGGTAACCTACAGGGCCGGCCGAGTGGCTCAGTTAAGAGTTGGCTTAAGAGCATGAGTTCTGAGCAACAGGGCCGCTGGTTCGATTCCCACATGGGCCAGTGACACTGCGCCCGAGCTGAGCTGTCACTGAGCTGCCAACAGGTGGCAGGATGGCTCAGCTGGTGTAACAACAAGATTGCCTGTTGGATAGTGGGCTACACCCACCTGCAACTAAGACTGAACTCAGCACCTTGAGCTGAGCTGCCGCCCGGATGGCTCAGTGGATAGAGCGTGCACTCTTAACAACAAGGCTGCTGGTTTGACTCCCGCATGGAATGGTGGCTATGCCCACCTGCAACTAAGATTGAACACAGCACCTTAAGCTTAGAGGCCACGAGCTGCCGACGGGAAGCCAGATGGCTACTGGCGCCCTCCACAATGAAGATTGAAGAACAGCTTGGCTGGTCCCCTTCCCTAATTCCCCAACACTGTTTCTCTCCCCCAATTCCCCAATAAAATCTTTTTTAAAAAAAGAAAGAAAAGAAAAGGTAACCTACAGAATAAGAGAAAATATTTGCAAATCATATATCTGATAAGGCACAGTAAAACCTTGGATTGCGAGTAACATGGTTTGCGAGTGTTCCGCCAGACAAGCAAACATTTCTAATACATTTTAACGTGGTAAACAAGCGATGTCTTGCAATACGAGTAGTTTGTTTCCGGAATGAATTATGCTTGCAAACCAAGGTATTACTGTATTAATATCTAGACAATAGAAAAAACTCCTACAACTCAACAACACAGACCAAATAATTTGACATGAAAATGGTCAAATGAGTTGAATAAACATTTCTTCAAAGAAGGTATACAAATAACAAGGCACGTTCCACTCTATATTGGGCTGCTCCTGACATCTCACCTACACCAGTCTCGGCTTCACTCAAGGCTCACTGCTCCAAACGCCCTCTCCTAAAGGAAAAAAAAATATAAAGGAAGGAACTGCCACCTGCCCAAGGGATGGGCAACCTTCCAACATGGATGACCCTGGAGATGGGATACATCACAAGGAACTGACCTGCTTGCTGGGGGACCACAAATCTCTGAATGTGCTGTCACTCTTCACCTGCCTCCTCAGGGTATACCTGGGACCTGTGGCAGGCTTTCTCTAATGATGGGAACATGCGCAATGATGGGAGAAGAGGGCCAAGGAGCTGTTGTTCCTCCCCTCCTCCTATCACAGACCTTCCCGGCCTCCCCACCAGCCGGGGACACCAGGGGCATCTCTCCAGGTTCAGCTGCTAATTGGATCTGTGGACGATGCTGAGGGTCTTGCCGAGTCGCCCCTGACAGCATCTCCCCGGCACATTATTCTTTCAGCCGCCTCTGTGAAAGCATTTCCAGAGTCCATCTCCCTTTGAACATGGGTCTTATTCATCTTTCTTCCCCCACCGTGCCCGGCACAGAGCCCAGCACTTAATAAGATCTTGGGAAAATACTGGTTGAATCAAACAGACATTGAAACAGAAACTGAACACACTTTTAAGGTTGCACCGGAGGATGAAAAGACAATGTTTGAAAATCCAAATCCTTTCCTGCTGCTCCCTGGAGAGCCAGCACTTCAAGGGAGCCTTTGGCAAATCCCTTTGTAAAGTGCAGAAGTGTAGAATTCCTTTGTACAGTAAATACCGCTCGCTCGTGAGCCTGAATTTATGTATGTATGCACATGCATATGCGTATCATATTAATATTAATGTTGAACAGAGAATGCTAATGTATAAATATTAATATTAGATAGTTAAATATTAAAGTAGACAGTGACATACGAAGCCACTCCCTGATATGTCTCCAGTCCCACCCCTCTAGGATGCCCATTATTATATTTGGGGTTTTATTTAGGAATTGCTCAGATTACAAATATTTCGTCTTCTCGGGATCAGATAAGACTTCGATCATTTTTTTATCATAAGACAGAAAATTCAGGAGACCCAGAGACAGAAACTGGCCCAAAGAGTTTCTCTGTCCCTCTAGCCCCTTGGAAAAGCAGTGCCCAAAATATGCAGCTGCCACCCCACTGTCCCCGCCCTCAGTCTGCAGAGGGCCGTTGCCATCTATCTGATTGGTCTGAATCCCAGAACCATTCACATCACAGATTTGGGGGTGGGGGTGGGAGATGGGTACCTGGGCAGTACCTTCAACTGAGCCTCTACCAGCAAGTTTAGACAACTCTTCCCAGAGCAGGGGTTCGACCATGGCATAGAAATGGGGCCCAGAGTCCACATCTACTCCCAGCTCTCTTATCTCCTTCAAGATACTGAGGAGCAAGAATTATCTCATTCTCTATCCTTGATAGACATGTTAAGAAACAGGAAGATACTCAGAACTCTACATGAGTTCTTTGCATGAGAACTTTGCATGAGACTGATATATGTGGTCCGTGGCAGTTTTAAAACATGTCTACAAATTGCCTAACACTCCTCCCTTTGAGAGGTGGGTCCTATGTCCCTCCCCCTGGACCTGGGCAGAACTGTGGCAACTGGTCTACCAGTAAACGCAGGCAGAGCATCCTCACCCCATCTCTAGGCCCCACCAAAAGGCTCATGGAGGATGTCATGAGGCCCAAGGCCCAGGCCTTGACTTGGGGTGCAGTCATGCTCTTGCTGGGCACAACGTGGGTACAACCTGCACTACAACCCCCTTCCTAAGTCCTTCCTGGCCATTGTTTACTTGGAATCAATGCTAAGTAAATGTCAGAGATTGTTTCCTAGAACTGAAGGTTGGGGCCACATGGCTGGTGGACGCTCAGCCCTGCTCCCAAGAGGGCCTTGTTTAGCCAACAGTCACCCATGAGCTGTGTCCGGAGGAGGCCTGGCCCACTTTGGACTTCATGGCAACCCCAAGAGGGCTTGTTATCCAAGCTGATTTGTGGAGGGTAGAAGGGCCTCAGAGGAAGATCTCCACTGCTGCTCTCAGGCAAAAATGCAAGGCCATCAGCTGTTTGGGTAAAATACAATGACTGCCATGAAATTTTAATTAAATTCTTAATTGTGTTAAATAATTAATTACTGACTGCCCAGACCTGTCTCTGAAAGGGAAACCAGGGCCTGCCTGCTCCAATGGGAAACTGCAAATGTCGCAGGTGCTGTGTGGGGTGAATATGGGCCTGCCCCCTCACTGGCCCCTGTGATCTCCTCTCTTTTTGGGAAGTCAGCTCTTTTGTTTCCTGCTCTGGTCATCCTGGCAGAAGTGAGCAGGCAGCAAGCCACAGAAGAGCTCTGGGAAGGAAGGCAGCTGTGGGGAGACCATGGAGTTCCGGGTCCAGCAGCACAAGACATGAATCCTGAATCTACACTTGCCAGCTATGAGATCTGAGCAGGCCACTCTACCTCTGAGTCTGTTTCCCTATCTGCAAAACAGAGGCTGTAACTCCCACCTGTGGAGAAATGCAATTATTTTTGCCTGGCACATCTCTCCCTGTCAGCCCACAAGTCTGGTAAGGGTCCCCTAAACCTCTGCAGTTTAACAGACCTGGAGTGGATGTTTCATCCAGGCTGGAAAAATCAGATTCCTTCCTAGGAATCTCACTTTGGAACATGGGGATGAAGTTAAATAGCTTTTAAAGCCAATCACATCAGCTGAGGGGGAGAGGCCATCACTTAGGTGTGGCCATGCCGGGTTATGAGGGAGCAGAGGATCCAGTCTGCAGAGGAAATGAAGAAGATAGGTGAGGGGAAATAGAAACAAGTCATCCTGCAGACTCAGGGAAAAAGGGAGAGAGAGGCACAGAGAGTCAGAGAGAGTCTCTGCCAGGTGACTTTCAAGTCCCAAGATGCCTGGTGGGCTTCTACAGCTGAGACCTGAGGCACCGCTCTAGTCACATCCTAAGTCCTGTTTCTACATGAGCTTCTTTGCATGGGTTTGTGAACCAGTTCGTCTCATTTCTGGCTCAAGCAAAAAAAAGAATTAACTCAATGACTGGTGTAATGGGAACTTACAGGGGTAGAGTTAAGTCAGGAATAGCTTGATAAGATCTCCAATGATATCATGAAGACCAAAATACTCTCTATTTCTCCTCCATATATTGTCTTCATTCTCAGGCTATACCTGAGATAGTAGCACAACAGTTCTAGACTACGAACTTCCAGGTTCAAGTTCAGTGGGAAGAATCTAGTTCAAGTTCAGTGGAGAGAGCAAGAGTCTATTTCTCAGAAGCCCTAGTGAAAGACTCATTGTAAAACAATGACTCTGGTTGGCTCATACGCTCACCCCTGAGCCAATTACTGTAGCCAGAGGAACGTCCCGAATGAATTGGTTTAAACCTAGGTCACGTGGCTCTTCTCGGAGCTGTGGGTGTTGCCTCAACCATGGACTGAAAGTGGAGAAAGGGGTGACCCAAACAAAAGTTAGTACCGCTAATAGGTGGATACAGAATGCAAGCCAACAACCCCAATGGAAACACAGCCTCATGGGCAATGGTGTGTGTGTGAGGGGAGGGGATGAAGTCCCTTATGAAATGCATCTATAAAAGCCTGGTGCTTAATAATGTTGATTTCTCCTCTTCCTTCCCCTGGTGAGCAACCATACAAACCCCACCCAAACCCTGGCCCCTCGCCCTCCCAATGGAAAAGCCCTTCATTTCCCTTGTAGCTCATGTATCAAGCACATTGCTTTCTCTTCTTAAGGCTCTTTGACGGTGATCTCATGTCTCCAAAGCACACTTTCCACGGGGAGGTCTGGAGTCTGTGGAAGTTAAAGCCATTAACAAATGCTAAGTGGCCAGTCTCGGAGGGGGCCTTTGACTAAGATCAAGAATATGATAAAAGCTCTGACTGGGCCACTCTGCTGGGAGCCCTAGAGTACCATTTACAACAAGGCTTTATGAGTCTTAATTATTTTTCCTCCAGCTGAAATTAAACTTCATTCCATTATGACTAAGGGAGACTCATCAGAGAGCAAGTCAGCCTCATGTGGTGGACAAAGGAGCCCCTTTCCGATCACTCCCAGAGAGCGCTCTGTTCCTCAAACCCAGCAAATATGTCAGGGAATAACCCCTGGTCCCCACAGCACTGCCCCCCTCCATGGCTTGGCCATTGGGCATCTTTATAAGTGCAGGGGCAGTGGGACATGAGGACACCTCAAATGCCACCCGAGTGCCACAGTCCATCAGCAAAAGGAGGCCAGGTGGAGATTCTGAACCAGCAGAAACCATTTATAGAGGCTGAGAAAGGGCTGGGGATGGAGGGGAGGAGGGCAGGCAAGACAGTCTCCTAATTCTAATACATTAATAGATATTATTTCCCAAGATCCTGAATTCTGGGAATGGACAAAGGCCCAGGGCCTCATTGGATGCCAGAATGCCTTCAAGTAAAATAATAATAATAATAATAATAATAATAATAATAATAATATACAGGACCGGCCGACTGGTGCGTTGGTTAGGAGTTGGCTTGGGACACCAGCTCTGAGCAGCAGGGCCCCAGGTCAGATCCCACATTAGGGTCAGTGATGCTGCACCCTCTACAGCTAAAATGGTGAACAACAGTTCAACCTGGAGCTGGGCTGCTGTGAGTCGCCAGTGTCAGCGTAGGCTGCAGTGAGGCTGGCCAGCAGCAGGCGTGAGCTTTCGTGAGCTGCCATGAGCGGCCATCCAATGGCCGGTGAGCAACTGCCTCACCCGGGAAGAGCGCAATGATAATACCAACATGGGCCAGTGAAGCAACGTCCTCCACAACTAGACTGAAGAACAAAAGGACAGCAACTTGTCTGTTCCCCTTCCCTGATTCTCCAATGCTATCCCCGCCCAATTCCCCAATAAAATCTTTAAAAAAAATAAAAATAAAAATACAGCGTGGACTGTGATATTGCCATCAGCTCTCAGCCGCTGGGAGCTCTTATGTGCCTGGCCCTACATGCTTTGCATGTATTATAGTGTTTAAACCTCTCAATAACCCAATGCCACATGTAATATTATCTCCATTTTACAGGTGAGGAAACTGTGGCTCACAGAGTCCAAGTCATTTGCACGCAAACAACCCAAGTTGCAAATCAAAGCCAGGTCTGTCTGATGCCAACGCTGAAGCACTTCACTTTACTGTGATGCCTCCCTCTAACTCCTATTAGCATACCCTGTGTCCAGGCCCTTTGCAACATGACTTTGCAATTCTTCCCATCAAGAGGTAAAATCTATTTCCTCTCTTCTTAATCTGAGCTGGCCTTATAACTTGCTTTGGCCAATACAATGCTGCGAAAGTGACTTTGTGCCATTTCTGAGCCTATACTCAAGAGGCCTTGTGTACTTCCACTCTCTGTGGTGTAACCTGCCTTTACTGTGAGAACAGCCTCGTCACTGGAGGATGAGTGAACATAAGGAGCAGAGCTAAGCCATCCCAGCTGAGGCCATCCTAGACCACCCAGCCTCCAGCCAACACAGCAGCTGCCCTGAGATATTAATAATCCCATTCAAGACCAGCCAAGCCCAGCCCCCAGCAGCAGAACCTCCCAGCAGACCTACGGACTTCCAAGCTGAATAAATGCTTACTTTAAGCCACTAAGTTTTGAGATAGCTTGTTATGCAGCAATAGCTAACCAATACACCATACCTGTCTGACTCCAAAGCAGTTGTACTCAGCCATCTTTCAATGCTGCATCTACCGTAGTACTTTGTCTCTTCCAAATTCTCCCTCAACCACCATCTTTATTTCTGAAAAATCAGATTGCTCCCATGTCTCGAGACATAGACACTCAGTTGCTAGAACCCATGTTTGCCTTCAGTCATTCCTTCATTCAGTCATTCAACAAACATTTATTGTATGCTCACTATATGTGCAGGGTACATGGTCCCTGCCATCCTAGAACACACAGGGGACACTGGCACTCAAGAAATAATTGCAGAAATGATACCATTGGAAAGAAATAGCCTTTCGTTGAGTTTGCATGAAGCCTGCCAGCCTGAAATTAAGTTGCCTCCTCAATGCTCAGAGGGCACTTTATGAAAGAGCAGGTGTTCACCAGGAGGGATCCTCACACCTGTAGATGAACAGCTGGCTCACCCTGCATGGTGACAACATCAGCTCTGAATCACAAGAGGGGCTCACAGGCCTTGCCAAGGTCTTTGGGACAGTGCTGACACATGGGGCACGTGGGGGGACTCTGCTGGCAAGACAGAAAGAGCTCAGTGAGTCCTCATGTCTCTCCCACAGGTCACATCCTGTCTAGGAGCCAATCCAGGGAGGAAGAGGAGGTCCACGGGGAGAACACACTCTGCCCAGTAGAACCTGCTGATGAACGAGGCGCCATGGTGAGCGCGGAAACTTTGGCCATTAGAGCCAGACACCCAGGGAGCGAGCCGTGGCTCCCCCACTTGTGAGTGGTCTGACCCCAGTTCAGTGCCTCGGCACCTGCAAGTCTCCATCCCTCATCAGACACACGCAGCTAATAATCACCCATCCTCAGGGTTTTGGCGGGGAGGGGAGGGTTGTTTGAAAAGCAAATGAATCATAAACGTAAAGGAGCATATGTGGGTCTTGACACAAGCCTAACAAATGTTCACTCCCTCGTTAATGAATTTGTAGAAGACAGAGCATGTGGGTACCAAGAGAGGTTGGGATGTTGGAGACTGTAAATACGCATGTCCACTTCTTCTCTCACCTCAACCTTGGGCCAGGCCTCTAGCTGTCCAGAGTGCTCAGGAGGAAGGCTCGCTTGCCCAGTGCACACGCAGAAGGCACCCCCTCAAGCCGCCATTTCTCTCTTGTGCCATTTCCAGTGGTTCTACCTTTATATCCACATGCTTCCCTCTCTTTCCTGCCCTACCTTGGAATCTGTATTCTTTGGTGCCATTTTTCCATCTTCCCCACTAGGCTGTGAACACCAAGGTATCAGAGAACATGTTATCTCTGTGTCCCCATGGCACCTGGGTCACAGTGGGCCCTCGGGGGATACCTGGGGTCCGTGAGGCTTAGGGCTAGAGGTCAGGAGGGCAGTGCTCCTCCTCCACAGGTCACTCTCAGGGGCCCTTGGCCAAGGAGCACATCCCGACCAGATGAACCGGGAGCCCCGTGCAGGGTAGGAGGGACAATACTCCCTGAGCACCTGCTGCGTGTCAGGGGCCTTTATTAGCTCATTTAGGCCCCACAGCAAGCCAGTGGGATGGAAATTGTCCACTCCTGTTTAGTTGCTAAGGAAACTGATTCAGAGAGTAGCGTGGCCAAGGACTCATGGCTGTTAAGTCCCTGAGCCAGGGCCTGTACCGTAGCCAGGCTGGCTTCTAGATGCACTTGATGTCCTCTACACTGCAGCTGCTTGTGTCGTCCCATAAAGACTCTTCACCTCCCAGGTATAGTTGTGGTTCTACAGACTCTTACAGGGTGAGAGTTGGGAGAGACTTGAATGACATCCCACCCAAGAGAGGGGTCCGCGTGGGCTATGGAGGGGTCTCTCCACCCCAAGTCACACCGACCTGAGTTCAAATCTCAGTTGGCTCACTTAAAACCGGGTGACCTTGCATGCATCTCTTAATGCTGCTCAGTTCCCTTGTATTCAATACTGGACAAAAATGCCTGACTGATGTCCATGAGGCTTCCATGTATGTTCCATACGTATGTATGTCCCATGACATATGTAAAAGCACGTTTGGCTCAATAAAGGCTGGCTGAGCCTGGGACTGGGTACCTGGCCCCAACCCCTGCAGCCCTGCCTCTTGTCTAAAGGCTAAAACTAGCTTCTCTGGTCTTGAAAACAACAGGCAATAAGATCACCCGAAGATCCTCTCTTACTCAGATGCCCTTTCTTAAGTGGCCAAAAACGCCTGAATTAATCAGGCAACGTCAGTCATAGGGACAGCCAAGGCTCCAGGAGCGTCGCCTGTCTCCTCTGTCCCCTTTTGTCCTCTGCCCCCCATCTCCCTCTCTCCCCTGGTGATTCCATCCCTTGTACAAAAGCTGAGCGCTTTTGCAGAGAATTCCTAATGGCTGGTCTGTTCCCTCGGAGGACTACTGCGCATTCTCTGCAATGACATTCATTAGTCTGTCTGACATCAATACTGCTCTCAGGTTAATACGTTTAACTTAATGAGGCATTTATTTTCAGTTTGAAAACTATTCAAGAAGTGTATTTTCTCCCCGTGAGCTAAGCTGATGAATAGATTAGTCCTAAACGAAGAAAATGAATCTAACTGGCTCATTTTTATTTTTCAGTTATTGCGAGCCGCGAATTAATTTGAGTTAACCTGGATATTTTTTATGGGAATAAGCAGGAAGAAGTTCCCTGCTTGGCTCTGTGATGTGTTCTCTGTCCACCTGTTTCTCCTTTTCTACCAGCTCTGAGGAAATAAAAAACGAATACCCGCCTATGATTTGGGGTGGAGGGGATTCCTAAAACGGAGCAGCCAAAGACTCAACAAACGGCTCTTATTTATTCAAGGAATCACATGGTCTCAGTGTCCCAGACACATCTAGTGGGGGAGCCAGTGTTCGTGACTCCTGGCCCAAAACCTAGGATGACCTGAAGGCCAATTGTTTTCTTTGCTGACTTGACCAGCAGCAATACATCTTTCTCCCTGCAGCCCCTTTGAGCTGCTGTCAGCCATGAGATGCCAGCCAGCACAGACTACCCTTCCTCACAGGAATGGGCTCCAGGCAAGGCCAGTTCAATGACTACCCCTGGCCAAGGTCGGACAGCACAAGGGGGCTCTGTGCACTTCTATGCCCGCCCCCACCCCTGCTTGCTCAATGAGCAGAATCCACACTGGTGGCGAGGCCGGCCCTGTTTTTATTGTGCTGATAGGTGGGGGAGTGGTGTGGTTTTTGAGTGTGGACTTCACAGGCAGAAACAGCTGATTTCCAATCTCAATTTAAAAGGCTTTGCCAGCTAAGAGGCTTTGGCAAGTCCCTTAACCTCTGAGGTTCCATACCTAAATTTCAAATGGTGATGACATTTTTTTTCTTAGGCTGCTAAAACAATTAAATGGAACCACATGTATAACTGGCTCACATAGTGCTCAGTGGCGATGTAGAATGGATTTTAAACGAGGAGGATTTGATATCCTCAAGCACAATCGGTATTTTGCCTTCATTTTCAAATCTATCTTCTTCCCTGCTGCTGGTCTGTTCTCTGAGTTAATCTCATTCCAAACTGTGAGTCTGATCTGTTAGATTCTCTCTGCCCCCTCCTGACCCAGGCTCCCCATCTTCCAGGCTGCCCATCACAGTTCTGACAACCCATTCAGGATCTTGGATGATAGCCTGACAGTGACCCCTGGATGTTACTTCTTCCTAACTTATCCAGCACCTACTGAGAGAATGTCACATCCAGTTTCCTCCACCAACTTGAGAGACCAATTCCCTTCCAAGATCAGAGTTCACATGATGTTCAGGCAGATGAAAGAGAGCTTGACTTTGGCTTCTCTGATGTTAGACTACCCCAATCTAGGATAAATACAGCCAAGAAAACACATTCCATGAGGCCTCCCTATCCATCACTTGAGAACCGCAGGGCATCATGGTGCTTTGGTCCTGTTTCCAAAGGTACCTGCCATATAGGAAGGAGGGATTTGGTGGTCTGGTAAAGTGTATAAGAAGAAGGAATGACTTTTAGAATAAAGGAAGTGCCTCCTCCTCCCCTTGGCATCATATACCCTGTGGCAGGGGTGGCCCCTTGTCTCCTTCAGAACCTAGGACAGCAGCCTCGAAGCCCTAAATTCTTACCCAACCCCAGAGACTAACATGGTGGAAAGGAACCTCAGAGGCCATCTCAGTTCAACGGTGCATTTTGTTTCTGCATTTTGCAAGTGAACAAGTCCTATGAGCATTAAATTAAGTAGTGACTTATTTTGATAAAAAGGTCACTGGATTAGAAGCTCAAGCCTTGAGTGTGCTGTGTGACCTTGAGCAAAATACTTTCTCTCCATGAGCCCCAGCATCCCTAAATGTTATGATTTTAGCATGCCTGAGCTGAGGCACAAGAGGCAGATAATAGCTCACAGCACTAATCTTGATCTTGTATGGGGAAAAGTTCCTCAATAGCCTTATGGATCTACTGATGACATACAGTGTTTTTGCTTTGCAAGCACTTTACCCCCTCTGCCTTACACAGCAGCAGCTTGATGGATGACTAATCAATGTAGCTATGTCCATCAATGCCAAAGTAATTAGAGATTTCCTAAAAAGCTTATTAATAAGGGACCTCGTGAAACATTGAAAAGACCTCCAAGTCAAAAAAGCAGCTCCAAGACTCAGAGAATATTCCAGCTCAAAGGGTTTTGGCAGCTGTTCCAGCTACCCCCTTCATTTTCCAGATGGGAAAATAGAGGCCCAGAGAGTGTTAATGACAGAGGTGGGACCAGAAGTGGGATTGACTCTTGACCTCCAGCCAATAGCCATGTCTGTAGGTGATAGGAAAATTTTTTTTAAAATAAAATAAATAAATAAAGAAGAGTTAAAAAAAAAGTCTCTCAGCCCTGGGCAAACCAGGACTGTTGGTCACTCTACTATAACTCCAGACTGCAACCAAACCGTCATGCATTCCTACATCTCTGCTTTTCAATCTGGTGGAGAGCCAGGCATTGGACATCTCCCCAGGGTGTGAGTATTACTTAAAGATTTGGAGGGCAACATTCTTACTAAAATAAATACAACTATGTTATGGAGTCGACTGCAAAATTCACAGGGATTTTTAAGGTATGCCATCAGTCTTTAGAATGTTTTATTTGTGGGATCATTTCTGTTCACGCCTCTCAAGCCCCTGGAGGAGTGTTCACCCTGCCCTAAGAAGCATCATCATGAGAGGTCACCTTGATCTTAACCTCAGGTTTGACTCAGCCCTTATCTCTGTCCTACACTAACCCCAGCTTAGAATACTGAACAGAAGATTAGCCTCATCCCTATCTATGAGGCTGATCCTAACTTTACCCTTGAGCTGATCCTAATCTGTTTCAACCAAACCAACGTTGGACTCCTGAGTCTAAGAAATAGACTTTGGCATTAGACATAGCTAGATTGAGAACCAGCTTTGCTGCCAACTAGGGATGTCACCTCACTAAGTCTCCATTATCTCATCTTTCAAATGAGGATAATGATCTACCTCATCATAATATGCTACATAGTTGCAAGGCTACATCAGATGGGGTCACTCACACACAGCATTCAGGACAGGGTCTGGCACATGACAAGAGGGTCAAAGAATTCTTGATGGTCATCTAACCTTCACTTTAAACTTAGCCCATCCCTACCCCAGCCCTTCTCCAGCCTAATCCCAATGTTCACTGTGACAGTGACAAATTCAGACCTGAGTTCCTCTCCCTTACAGCCTCTGGATTTATCACACAGGGGGACAAACACTCCACATTGAATCGAAACACTTCCACTCTCTGTTCCACATATACTATGTCTTGTTGAGAATCTTTCCAGAAAAAAATAAATCCCCAGAAGAGCAAGAAGCATTGAGAGAGCAGCTGCAAGGTGATTGAAGGGACTGATGTAAGGAGCTCAGAGGGCAGCAGGAGGACGCACTGCTGTTTCTGGCCCTTCAGAGCATCTCACCTTGACAATCTGGGCTGGGCTGGGCTGGCCAGCCCTGCTCCCGACTGTCCCTGCAACCTCCAGTCAATCACTCACCGTTTCTGGCCTTGGTTTCCTGCCTCTATAATAAATTGCCTGAGCCTGAGCCTCTCCAAGGCTCCTCCAGCTCTGACCTTCAGGAGATACTCATCACCACTGACTCCAGGGCACGGCATATTCCATATGTAGGGCTTTGGGGACTTCATTTACGGGGCCTCATTTTTAGTTCCTTTGCAGCCAGTGCTTCCCCCGATGTGCTCCCAAGAGGTGCAGGAGCCCTTAACTCTCCAAGTCACCTGGATTCCTGTGTCAGGGATCAGGCTTCTGGGGTGTTCCTTTCACGGGGCAGAGGTACGAGAAGGATCAGGAACAGGAGACCAGAGTTCAAGTCTGAATGCTGACACTCACTCACAAAGGACCTCAGGCACATCCATACCCTGGGGCTCAATTTCTCCATTTAAATAAAGTGAACTCAGTTTTCTCCGGGATGCTCACATCTTGATAGCCCGTGAAGCTTACATTCTGCAACACACCCTCACTTGCCCCACCTGAGAGATTTATTCAAAACCCACCTACAGAGGCCCCACTGTGTGCTGGCGCTGTGGGTGGCCCTGGGGATACAAGGATGCATGAGGCCCTGATTGAGGTCCGAGTATTTTTCAGCCCCGTGGAGAGGGGGACCATGTGGAGTAGTGACCACAACCCGGTGGGCAAAAGGCTGTGAAGCAAGGCCAGCACACACACTAAAGGACCCAGGACTCTGTCAAGTTCAAGTGTCCAGAGCATCCCAGGAGCCTGGGCACACGTTCACTGTGGTCTGAACACCTGCTCCCCAACTCACCACCTGTATAGCCTTGGGCAAGTCGTTCCCTCCCTGGGCCTGTTGCCTGATCTGTCAAATCCAGGTCTCAGCTCAAACGCCACCTCCTCCAAGAGGCTCTCCTGGGCCCCAACCTAAAGCAGCCCCTAGTCACTCTTCCACATGGTTCTGAAATTATACTTTCATTTGTTGCTTGTTTCTTTTTGAATGCCCTGACCCGACACACACTAAACAAGACTCTTCCATTCATTCATACAATAAATATTTATGTTCTAGGAGCTGGGGATTCAGCGGTGAGCAAAACTGTCCAACACCTTTTTCTTCACAGGGCCTTCATTGTCATTGAGGAGACAGACAATAAGCAAGGTAAACAAATAAAATATATAGAAGATGTCGCATAGTGGTAAGTGATAAGGCGATAATTAGGAAAGGGAAGGGGTGAGGCGTGTCAAGAGGTTAGGGTACAATTTTATATAGGTGGTCAGAAAGGGCCTCACTCATGTGAGCACAGAGCAGATGAACATAAGGCTGTGAGCCACGTGTGTACCTGGGGAGAGAACCCCAGGCCACGGGAACCCCAAGTGCAGAGGCTGCAGGTGAGAGTGTGCCCAGTGTACTCAAGGGTCAGCAAGGAGGTGACTGGGGCAGAGTGGGGGGTTAAGGGAGGGGAAGTCATGAGGGTCTTGGGGGCTGGTGAAGGACTATGGCTCTATCCTAAGAAACACAGGCACTATGGAGGGTGTGAACAGAGAAGTAATTGCATCGGCATTTTTTTAATATATATTTTTTTAATTTTTCAATTACAATTGACATACAGTATTATATTAGTTTCAGGTGTACAACAGAGTGACTAGATAGTTATATACCTTCTGAAGTACTCGCCCCAATAATTCTAGTGCACCAGCATTTTTAAAGGTTCTTTCCTGGTGCTCAGTAGAGAATAGACCGTGAAGGGGCCAAGAGTGGAATCGGTGAGAAGACGGTTGGACAGAATCACCCGGGCTGTGTGTGGGTCATGGTGGACGAAATCAGAGTCAGAGTATGATGTTTAGAGATGAGAAATTTTTTAAAAGTATGCAGCACAGTGCCTGGCACACAGGAGGCTCTCAGGAGATGGTAACTGTGGTGACCGGTATACGCAAGGGGCCGAGGAACCCGAGGCGGCATCTCCTGCCTGCCCGCCCTCATCTCTGTGTGGCCCAGTAACGACGTTCACTCTCAGTGGGGATTAAAAAAAGACACATCTTCAGGCTGCAAAGACAGATCGCCAGTGACACAGTAAGGGGGTAACTTGCTTGCCAGGGTCTTCGAAACAGTGGGGAAAGACAAGATGGCTGGATTATATAAGTGACAAACCACTAACATTCACACATTCGCCATGTGCTGGAAAGATGCACATCCAGGATATTTTTAAGGGTAAGGTAACCTTTAAAAATGATTTGCTCTTTCTTGGTCTACAAAATTTTGGAGCAAGAAAAGAGATATATGCGTATGTGCGGTGACTTAAACTTTCCCAAATGGAGCTCTTTCCTGTCCTACATGTGCTGTCATTGGGATTTTAACTGGATATAATTACATCAATAGCCATGTTATGTTCACACGGCTGACAGGTCATGTGCATTTCTTTTGGAGTGAAACTGACAGTTTAGATCAGAAAACCCTTGTGTGTGTGTGTGTGTGTGTGTGTGTGTGTGTGTGTGTGTGTGTGTGTGTGTGTTTAAAAAG
>NW_017731360.1:7721164-7736172 GCF_001890085.2 Hipposideros armiger | reverse complement strand
TTTAAGTTAGTGTGTTTTCTGTTACCTGACCTGGGCCGCAGCTCATCCTTCTGTAACAGGGGGAAGTCATTCCCTGAGGCTCCAATGTTCACTGGCTCCATTGGAACTAAATGACCTTGGGATCCCAGGAGGTAGCAAGTGCACCAAGCCCCTGAACCTTCAAACCTGAACCCCAGAGGGTGGTATCTGGTATCAGTGCAGGATCCATCCATTTATTCACACATTCAACCAGAATAGGTTATGCTATGGTCCAGGCCCTGTGCAAGGTGTGGGGTTAATCTGCAAAGGAAACAAGATGGAGAAAAGGAAAACAAATGAAAGAAAGGAAGGAAGGAAGGAAGGAAGGAAAGAAAGAAAAAAGGAAGGAAGGAAGGAAGGAAGGAAAGAAAGAAAAAAGGAAGGAAGGAAGGAAGAAGGAAAGAGAGATGGGGGAGGGAGGGAAGGAAGAAGGGAGGGGCAATTTCAGAGGGTGCTAAGTGTCTGAAGAAAGTAAAACAGAGCAATGTGATAGTGATGTATCCTCCCAATGGGTATTGGCAGGACAGACGCTGCTTTGTGTTGGATGGCCAGGGGGTGCCTCTTGGAGCAGGTGGCACTTGGGCCAAGACAGGAATGATGAGAAGGAGCAGCCATGCTAAGACCTGGGACAGAGCATCCCTGAAAGAAAGAACAGCAAGTGCAAAGGCCCTGGGGTGAGGTTGGGCTTCTTCTGTCCCAGAAAAGATAAAAAGACATTGGAGCTGACTCATGTCAGACTCAACAAAATTTAAGGGCTGCTTGTTGGGGGCCAGTCACTACTCTAAGCACTTTGCTTGTGGTATGGTAGCTAATTTAATCTTCTGAACAAGCCCGTGGGACAGGCGTTATTATCCTCGTCTTACAGATGTTGATTCTGAAGCCTAGAGAGGTTTGTTAATGAATTTAAGATCCAAGAGTTAGTAAATATCAAGGGCTGGTTTTAAAGTCATGTTTTCCAATGCCAGAGTCCACCACCTTACACCCCCTCACTTGGAAAATGATAGTAACAGCCTTTCCCGTGGTTTCCTGTGAGCTCACTGCGGCTTCCCTCGGCTCCTCACTCAGTGGACATGGCCTTCTCCTCCACCTTCAGCCATGTGGTCAGCTTAGTGGGCAGGCGGAGCCCTGCTAGGAAGTCTGCTCTTTTAGGGGAATATGTTTTAGGGGAATATGTTCAATTCAATGGAGTGTTGACTCATTGTCACTGCTGCCTATGCTGTGTTCTCCAATCAGCTTTACCCATAATGAGGGGGATTTTTTTTTTTCAATCAGCCTGATGCCTGTGTCTCTGTCTCAATTTGTTCCAAACTTGGGTGGGGAACAGACATGCCATTTATTGGGCCCTCAGACTCCAAGAGTGATCAGAGAAGTAGATGGGGGTTAGATCAAGTAAAGTCTAGTAAAGAGGCTGACTTTTATTCCAAGTGCAACTGGACAGACTTCCGGCTTCCGGCTGAAAGTCACCGCTCCCGTCCTTACAAGAAAATGATGGACAAACTGAAACACAACGACTTTTCTCAGACTCGTCAGAGAGCTGAGGTTGCCGGCCAAACCACCACCTTGAAATCTGGAGAGATGAGGCCATGTAGAGAGTCACAGAGAGACCTTCCTGCCTGGGGCAGAAGCCACACGAGCTGTTGTTAAAGAAAAAAATTATTCATGACACTCATTAAAAACCAGTAAGGCTAAGTTAACTGGGGAGGAGGCATTATAATGGGGTTTCCTCGTAGTCGGGAGAGAGAGAGATGAGGCTCAGTTCTGAATGCAACAAGTAAAAGTAGGAAGTTATAGCCAAGGAGCAGGGAGGGGGTCAGTGGATGGAATGATCAGGGTACGAGGGGATTCTGGCTGACCGCAGGCCAAGGAGGTCAGGCAGCATGGGAGCCGGAGGATGAGGAACCGGTCAGACATCAGGGATAAGGGTGACCAGGGATCAAGGGTGGGGCATCCTGGTTAAGCTGACTTAGCAGGAGTCTTCCTAAGACTGGACAACGCAGAGACAAAAACAGAAGCCCAGAAGCCAGGTCCCTGGTGACAGGGGCCGAGTCAAGTTTGGTCAAGGAGAGAATCTTTGGCACCATAATCTGGTAGGAACCCTTAAATGCAATTTTGACAGATTGCAGGAGTCTGAGTGTGGACTTGTGTGCTGTGAGAAACTCCTGGGGCCCTTGCAGTCTTGTGGGGTGGCCTACTTTCATGGGCTTTACCCCCAAGAACCCCGCCAAATGCTACTGAAAGGTATTGGAGTTTCGAGCAGGGGAATGGCACAAATCGGGGTTATTGTTGCATCCAGGAACACAGAGCAGGCCGACACCCCTTGTGGTCTTCTAAAAGAAATGGAAAAGAACTTCATGATCTCTAATACCCAAAACATATTATTCTGACTTCCTGTGAAGCCTGAAATCCCACCATCAGTTTCCTTTCTTTGGGTCCAAGTGACTTTGCTGAGACCCGTCTCCAAAGGCTAGGACCCCCTTTTGAGTAATGCCTCAAACTGCCTTCAGTGGGCAGAGCTTCCAGGTGTGTGTATGTGGTGGTGGGGGGGGGGGTCAGAGTGAGCTGAGCACAGGACCTGGGGAGGACTTTTCGTGGTGAAAGCTTGCAGGGGGCGGGGAGAAGTAAAGAAGCAGCCAAGGAATAGGGATGCGAGGGGACACATTTGGGCAACCACCTTCTTTCTGACTTATGTCCAAAGATGAACAAAACTCAGCCCTGCCATCTAGGAGCTCACAGTCTGCAGGGGGAGGAAAACAGGGGTCCAGGGACTGTAATGGGTAAGAGCTGGGCAATGGAAGGGCAGAGAGAAGAGGACGCGACCAGCCTGGGGAAGAGGGGCAGTCAGAGACAAGCACACCAAGGCTGGGCACCCTGACACAGAATAGGAACGGTGCTCCAAGGAGCAGGAGCAGCATGTGCAAAGGCCCTGAGGAATGAGTGTGCACAATGTGGCTGTGACACTGAAAGAGGCTCAGTGCAGCCAGAGCTCCGATGAGGAGGAGGGACGTGATGGGAACTGAGCCTGTGGGATGTGGGATGTGGGATGTGGGATGACGAGGCGCTTGAGGACAGCAGGCTTTGGTGCAATGAGAGCTTCCTCCTGAAGGCAACCAGAGGCCAAGGAAGGGTCTGGAACAGAGAGGGGCAGGAGCAGATCTGCAATTGGGGAGTTTCCCCAGACTGCACTGTGAGAGATGCTCCGTGAGGCACTGCTGTCTCCCAAGTGCCTAAACAGCACCTGCCACATGGGAGGGGCTCACCAAACATGGAATGAATGAATGAATAAATGAGGAAGGGTAATAGTGAAGACAGGAGAATATTGCAGGGGTGTGTGTGATGGAGGTCACACAAGGTCATGGCAGTAGGCATTTGAGAGGAATCTAAGAAGAGGGGTGAACTGGATTGGGTGGGGTGTGTGCATGTATGTGCATAGGGGATATCTGTGTGAGTCATGTGTGTTTGTGTGCATGTGTGTGCATGGGGGTGTTTGTGTATGTGTTTTTGTATGCCTGTATGTATATGGGGGATATCTGTGTGTGTGTATGTGTCTGTGTCTATGTCCATGTGTGTGTCCGTGTGTGCACTGTGCATATCTGCACACCCATCTGCACATACAGAGGTTTTGGGTGGCGCCCTCGAAGGTTCACGAGGGCCCAGGGCCCATGCTGCCCACCATTACCAAGGAGAGGTCTCTTCCCCAGCCCAGCCCCCCTGCCCAGAACATCTGTCCACCTTCAGTAGTAATTGATGCGATGCTGTCCTAATTTCTAATCATTTCCTACAATTTGCAAAATGGTTTCTTTGGTAGCAAAAGGGGCTACACAATCAGGTCTGCTCGTCTTTCTTGTTCTCACAGTGAAGCAAAGAGATGAATAAGGAAAGTGATAAAGCATCATGAAGGGGAGAAAAGAGGGGGAAGAAAGGTGACCACGGAGCCGGCAGGTGATTACAGGGAAATGATGTGAACGAGTCATTTAGCTAAATTATATTTTAACTCAAGATGAGTCCTGTTCACTTCCTAATGCACCGGCCTCACCGTCTCCTGTGTCACGTGCCCAGTAAGGAGGGCACATGACCTAAATACGCTAACATGCCCACTAACCAGCACCTGTCGGGCATCATCTGCCAAGGGCTGCGGCTGCTGGTTCCATCCTGCTAATCCAAGCATCTGTGGGCAGAGCAGGTGGATCCTTCACATCCTTCAGCAAAGACGGGGTTTGTCCCACACTGACCCCTGGCCCCATCATTCCCTCCCTTGCCCCACAGGGCCCTTTTGTCTCCCACTGCCCTGGACAGGCCGGGTTCCCAACATGTTTAATCACCTGCTCTGTACAAAGTGCATAGCTAGGTGCCAGGGTGTGGGGTAACTAAGGCAGACACAGTCTGTACCCCACGGGGTTTCCAGTCCAAAAGGACAGACTGGCATGAAGCAATAACTACATAAAGAATCAGCTATAACAGGATGAGGGCCAGAGGGGATCTACCCTGTTGGGGGAAAGTCAGGGGGGGACTTCCTGGAGGAAGTGACACTTCTATGCCGAGACATGAAAAACGCATGGGAGTCAGCCAGGTGAGATGACCTGGAGGCTGCTCCAGGCAGAGGGAACAGGTGCAAAGGCTCAGAGGTTCGAATGGCAGAAGAAAGGCCTGTGCAATTGGACCTTCTTGAATGGGGAGAATGCGACAGGTACTGAGACTGCAGAGGTGGGCGGAGCCAGACTGCCCTGGGCTTCAAGGCCTGTGAGAGCAGGTAACATTGGGGGAAAGACCTGAATGAGGGGAGGGAGGGAGTAGGGCAGCCATGCGGAGGAGGCTCCAGCTGGAGGAAGGGCAAGGAAGGCCGGCCTTGAGGCAGGAACATGCTGAGGGGCCTGGAAAGAGTCTGAGGGCTGGAGGGCAGGGATGACGGGGGTGGGCTGGGGGGTGGGGAGGAGGCTGCAAGGCCTGGGCCGCTGTCAACATGGACTGTGCAGGAGCCACAGGTGTAGAGCAGAGCAGGGCAGCTCAGACCTGAGTCTCACAGGGTCACCTGGCTGCTGCAGGGAGAGTGACAGGAGCAGGACCAGGGCAGAGGCGGGGACCAGGCAGGAGTCCGTGGGTGACAGTGGTGGGATCAGGGTGGGAGCCTGGGGAGCGGGAGAAGGTCCGCACCTGGGGTTCCGTGAAGGCCGAGCACATGGGACCTGAGGATCATTCACTCTGTGAATACTCAGTAGTTTTAGTTTTTTAAGCTTCATGCTGTTTTCCTGAGCATCTTCTCATAGGAGAGAGATTCCAGAATGAAATCTGTAGCAATGCTCTATACGAGCGTTAAATAATTGAAATCATCCAGATCCCTAAAATGGGAGTTTAGTTAAATTAAATTCTAGAACATTAATTAAATGGGCAATTTCCAAGAATACTAGATAATGAGATGGAAAACAGTCAGACCAGAGTTTCGGGTAAAAAAGACCCAAATCTCTCTGTGCGGCATGTGGAGGACACAGCTGGGTTCACCAACGTCCAGTTCTCCTCCTGAGCACCCCCAGGGGAACACAGGTCCCCATCACCTTGATGTCAGGAGACTTGCTCTGGCCAATGAAACTTGAATAGAGGTGGGAAGTGTCCCTTCCAGGTGGAAGCATTTAAGGGTCAGAGCTCAAATCTGTTGGCTGTTCCCTGTCAAGGTGATGGAGAAGCACATGTGAAGATGCTGACCCCCTAAGATGGTGGAGCCTCTGTCAGCCTGAGTCCCTGGGTCTGTGGTGAGCAGAGCCTGCCCTGCTGACCATGGTGGACATGTAACATGAGCGAGGAATAACCTTTGTGGGTTTGGAAGGTTGTTGTTTTTTTATATCATATCCTTGCTTATCCTGACAGTCACCCAATGTGAAATCAATTATGAAAATATATCCTTGCATATGAATAGAAAAAGGAATGAAGAAAGGTATTAATATGTAAAAGCGACTGTCTTTGGGAGTGAGACATAGTGATTTATATACTCTTTTATATTAATGTTTGCACTTTCCAAAGCTTCCCCGTAAGGATGCATCACTTGCATTAAGGGGGACAGATCAGTGTTATTAATGAGGTACCTGGGCCCTGGCCAAGGCTGGCCCGACCCAGGTTGCACGTCCTCCCACCCCCATCTCAGGCTTCCAGTGCACTTGGCGTCTGTTCTGCCCAATTAGCCCTTTATTAGAGATGGTTTTGTTCTCTAATTGCCCGTCCTGCATAATTTAGCATGGCCATCTACTGTCTTGTTCTCAGGCGTTTAATTTCGTGTCTCTTGGCCTCAGTTTCTTCATCTCTAAGCGCAGTGGTGGCAGAAAGGGAGATGTGTAGAGCCCCATCCATGCCAACGCTCCCATGGGGCCCGGAATAATCAAAGCAGGCACTGCAGAGGCACTGAGCGGGGGAGAAATCTGCCCAAAGTCATACCCTCAAGTGATTTGAGCCCAGGAATCTGCCTCCCGCTGACACACCCTCCTCATCAATTCCTGACAATACCGGTGTGTGGTCGGCTTATTGTGCTCATGTGACAGCTCACTGAGGTTAAGCCACCTGCCCACGTCTCACAGCCAGTGAGTGCAGGAGGCTGACTCTGAACCTGGTCCTGTGGGACCTGGGGCTGTTCTGTGCTTGCTGTTCCAATGGTGAGAGACCCAGGCGGCCAGTGGCCTGCACCCCATAAGGCAGATGCCATTAACTCACAAGTGAGGGGACTGAGCTCAGAGAGGCTAAGTAACTTTTTTAAGGTCTCACAGCAAGGAAGTGGCAGAATCCAGACTAGAAAACGGAGTCTGCCAAAGCCGGTGGCCTAACCATTTTGCCACACTGCCTCCCTCTACCAAGCCTGGGGCTCAGGGCCATTAACAGGGACTGGGTCTCCTCCATCAGGGTTTGGAACCAGGATGTAACAACAGCCTCTGGAGAGGCCCCCAGAGATAAACGGTGAGCTGCCACCCTGAGAGCAGGGAGGGGAAAGAGCAGGAGGCTCAGAGGAGGAAGGGGCGGGGCGCCGAGCTGGGAACCCTAACAGCCAATGAACCCCTGACCTGGGTGGGCTCCCTGAAAGGACCCCAGGTGACACAGGGCACACTGCTGGAGAGGGGCAGAGTCACTTTGTTACTGTGGTCATCACTGTCCGCCATGTGGAGGCCCGTCAGGCACAGCTGGGGTGGCTGGTAGCCATCTCAGTCCCCAAAGCCGTGAGTCAGTGTGGGTCCTAAATTTAGCGGGAGTTTATTGTCCTGTGTAATTGTTCTAATTGCCATTGTCATGGCCAGTAACATTTTGTGAGGGCCATAAACTCAAAAAGTCTGAAGTGGACCCCAGAGAAGGGAGAGGTCTTGGATGGTTCAGATGGGATTTAAAAGGGAAGAAGGGGGTGATGTGAAGCCTTGGGGAGACTCAGGTTGGGGGACTGGCTGCCTGTTCTAAGAGAAGTTGGGAGGCATTTCACTGTCACAGGAAGCTACACTCACCAAATATTAAAATCAGAGACCATTAAAGTGAAAAATAAGTTATAGTCGTTGGACATAAAAATGCATAACATTAAAATACAATAGCATTGCCAAAAATCACAAAGTAATGCTCATAGAACAGTAAAGTAGCTGGGTGTTAGAATGGATGTAATTGGATGCTTAAAACATCACAGGACTTTGGGATCAGCACACCAGCATCTCGGGCTCAGAGAGGCCAGAGTGGTGTGAGCGCCAGCGGGGGACCTACAGGGGGCGCCTGGTGTGAGGCTGGGCTCTGCCACTTTTTAGCTCTGGGACCANTGTGTGTGTGTGTGTGTGTGTGTGTGTGTGTGTGTGTGTGTGTGTGTGTGTGTGTTTAAAAAGAAATAAAACAGCCCTGGAGCAATTCAGCCATTCAAAGGCAGCCATCCAGTATGTTGAGTTTTGTCTTTGATGAAAATATCTGGGGAGAATTCCCAGGCAAGGTCAGAGGTGACTTCAGAGAGTGGAGAGGTAGAGCTCAGCAGAGCCAGAAAATGGGGCTAGACCAGGACTGGGATTCTGGGGTGGACATCGAGGCTCTGCCCCAGACCAGCAGGGTGGTCTTAAGCCCATTGCTTCTCCTCTGCAGGCTTCAGTGTCCCCAGTGTGTAAAACAAGGGGGTTGGACTATTTCATCTCTAAGATTTCTTCCTTCCAACTTCTAAAATTATAAGTTAAAGATAAAGGAAGATCAATGAGGAATACGTGGAGACGTGGCAGGAAGGATAATCTTACTGCACCTGGGACTTCGATTCAAAGAACAAAAGTGGAGGAAAGCCAAGATATTAGCTTCAACTTCCAAACCTCCATCTCCTCATTTCTAAAGTAGATGATTACACCTCTCTCACAGGGTCACAGGCGAATTGAAATGACAGAACATGGGTAAAACAGCGCAGCACCCGGGACACAGAAATTGTTCAAAACGTGGTTGTTGCTGTTATCGGCTAAGTGAAAAATAAAGATAAAGCAGAGGTTGTCTCTGGGGAGAGGCTTCTTGCGTGTTTGTCCCTTTGGAAATTTCCTTGATAGACTGCTGGAGCCAGTTTGATAATCTCTTATTTTTCTGATAAAATAAAGCTTGACTGCAGAAAGTTTTATCATCAAAGAAGAAAAGAAAAAAAAGAAGACGCTGATGCTTCAATGTCCAGAAAATCCATTTCTTACACAAGGCCGCTGGTTGCAAACAGGCGAAGAGCAGCCACTGGCACCAGCCTGTGTCGCCCCAGATGAGCCTCCTTACATCCGACCCCACAACAGCACAAGGGGACATCAACCTCCCTGTGCGCAGATTAGGAAACTGAGGCTCAGAGAGGGTAAACTCATTAAATCCTTTGCCCAAAATCACACACAGATGTGAATGGCTGAGCCAGGATTCTGCCTTCTTCCTTGTACTTTCAACTTGCTAGAATTTCCTCTGCAGTTTGTTTGTTTGTTTGTTTTGTTTTTGTTTGTTTTGGCTTACTTCCTGCCATAGCAATCCACAGACAATCCATTTCCTGCCACATCCTATCAATCAAGGTTTTATTCCTTTTTTTTTTTTCTCTACTGGTTTGGAAATTGTACATTCTATTTCTCTTCTTTATTGGTTCATCTTTACATTGTAATAAACACACTTGACTTAACACAGTCTGAGGTGAAGCCATGTCTCTGCCTTCCCTCTGAACTATACAGAGGTCCTAGAGTATCTCAATTCTCCTCACCCCTCCCATCTTAGTGTTATGGTTCCACCCTTATTTACACCCCAAATCAGCTCCATCACTATCATTGCAGTTATTGCTCTGGTGTTACATGATCAGTGCAAGTTCATCAACTTCTCTGCTCAGCACTGTATTTGTGATCTACTCCCTCCTTATAGTGCTGTCCTCCCAATTTCTTAGCCAGTGTCTGTCCACCCTCCCACCCCCCCGCCAACATGGCAGCCACTGCATCAGTTCACACACTTGCCACCCTGGCTGTCAGTTCCTTTCCACCTCCTGGGGATGTCCCTCTTTTTCCCTTTTTTCCATACAGTCATATGCTGCACAATGACATTTCAGCCAACGATGGACCACATACTTATATACGACAGTGGTCCTATAAGAAGCACCCCTAAGAAAATTCACCATGAAGGGTTTACAGAAGCTTTTGCAGACCCAAACAAGATCCTTTAAAAGCTTGAAAACATGGACCCCAACACTGAAATGTTTTCATTAATAGAGAAGACTGTTCGCGGTGCATTATCTGCTTGTAAGCAAATCTATGATGGAAACAAAGCAAGCAAACCGCCATGAACATATTTCTGAAGAGTGACACCTCCTCAAGAACAGCCTCAGACAGGTCCTTCAGGAAATGTCCCCGAAGAAGGCAGCATCATCACAGGAGATGACAGCTCTGTGCCTGTTACTGCCCTTGATGAACTTCCAGGGGGACGAGATGTGAGGGTGGAAGATGGTGATATTGATATCTGGTCCTGCATAGGCCTAGGCTAATGGGTGTGTTCATGTCTTCGTTTTTAACAAAAATAGCTTAAAAAGAAAAAAAATATTTTTTTATAGAAAAAAGCCTATAGAATAAGGGTATGAATAAAAGAAAATATTTTTGTACAGCCCTACAACATGTTTGTGTTTTAAGCTAAGGCCCACGAGTAAAGTGATGGTCAAGGAGCGGCAACGGGGGCTTCTACCTCATGTGGAACAGGAAATGCAGATGCTTCACCTGGATTCAGAAAAGGAAACTGCCACTTGAGATCTAATTGTGAGTGCTGCTTGGGTACTGCAGTGCTCCAAAGGATTTCAGAAGAAGGTTAGGCTGTATTGTAGAGATAAACAGTAAAGCGATGGTGAAAAGCTACGGGCTGCTCTGAAAAACATGGACGTGCTTCAACACTTGATCATCCTGATGTGCAACCTGTGTTGTGGACAGGAAGCCACCATCAGGACAGAATATGGAGAGACAGAATGGTTTCCTGTGGGCCAACGGGTCAGACAAGGGTGCATTTTATCTTCCCCTATTTGTTTAATCTGTACACAGAACATACACTGTGCTAGACTCAGAAGAAGGAGTGAAAATTGGTGGAAGAAATAGCAATAACTTAAGATATGCAGATGGCACCCTCTTCCTGGCGGAAAGTAGCAATGATTTGAAATGACCTCTGATGAAAGTGAAAAAAGAAAGTGCCAAAGCAGGACTGCATTGGAACACCAAGAAGACAAAAACATTGTGATTATGGAAGAAATACACCACTTTAACTTAGACAATGAAGACATCAAAATTGCTAAGGTTTTACTTCCTTTGGTTCAGTCATCAATTCAAATGGAGGCTGCAGCCAAGAAATCAAGAGAAGGCTGAGACTCAGAAAGGCAGCAATGGAAGAATCAGGAAAGGTCACCAAGAGGAGAGACGTGTCATTCGACACTGAGGCTAAAATCCTTGTCTTCCCAATTACTATATACAGATGCGAAAGTTGCTCAGTGAAGAAAGCTGATAGGAAAAAACATTGATTCATTTGAAATATGGTGTAAGCCTGAAACATCGCTGAAGGCAAAAATGACAAAACTGAAGCTGGCCTACTTCAGGCACATCATGAGAAGGCAGGGTTCCTTGGAAAAGACAAAAATAGAAGGCAGCAGGAAAAGAGGACGCCTAAACGGGAGATGGATTGACTCCATAAAGAAGCCATAGGGGAGGTTGGCCAACTGGCTCAGTTGGTTAAGAGCTTGCTCAAGAGTGCAAGCTCTGAGCAACAGGGTCACCGGTTCAATTCCCACATGGGCCAGTGAGCTGCGCCCGAGCTGAGCTGCTGCTGAGCTGCCAACAGGTGGCTGGATGGCTCAGCTGGTGAGAGCACGTGCTCCTGACAACAAGGTTGCCTGTTAGAGATGGTGGGCTATGCCCACCTGCAACTAAAAAGACTGAACTCGGCACCTTGAGCTGTGCTGCCCCCCGAGTGGCTCAGGGGATACAGCGCGTGCTCTTAACAACAAGGCTGCCAGTTCGACGCCCGCATGGGATGGTGGCTACGTCCACCTGCAACTAATTGAACACAGCACCTTGAGCTGAGCGGCACAACTGGACTTGGAGCTGAGCTTGCTGCGCCCTCCACAACTAAGATGGAAGGACAATAACTTGGCTGTTCCCCTCCCCCAATTCCCCAACACTGTTCGCCTTCCCCAATTCTCCAATAGAATCTGGGGGAAAAAAGAAGTCATAGGTGTGAGCCTACAGGAGCTGAGCAGAGCTGGAGGACAGAACACTAGATGTCACTCATTCATAGGGTGGTCAGGAGTCAGAGTCAACTCAATGGCATTAACACATGCATCATAGCTAACACCTATTAAGTGCCTTCTATGTACTAGTCACTGTTCTGTGTATTAACTTGTTTCATCTTCATGACAAGTTCATGAGGTTAAGTGCCACTATTATTCCCATTTTACAGATGAAAACACTGAGAAACAGAGGAGTTGAGTTGACTAGAGCAAAGGGAGGTAGACAGGGTGTTTGGCACAGACAGGAGCCAGGCAGGTGAGAGTGCAGCTCTCCATCTGGCCCCTCACCATCTGCGGCCTTTGATGAGTGACCCCCACATCTCAGTTCCCCCCTCTAAAATGGGGGATGGGATATGAACCCTACAGGACCTGGGGCATTGTAGAGGCTGGAGAGAAGAGAGTGCTCCCTCCCTCCCTGAAGCTGGATGAGAACCAAGCCCCTGCAAGCCAACTGCAGGTTCATTTGGGGTCAGAGATGCCCAGAGGAGGATGCTGGATCCTTAGTGATGGGGTTGACTGAGATCCCTTCTGGAAGCTGCTCTGGAGGTCTGATCCCAGTGTCGTTTGAAGGGTCCAAGCCCACCTGGCCAGGGACAATGGGTGCTACATGCCAGCCCTAAAAGCCTTTCAGCAGAGGACCTGAGCTCCCATTGTTGGAGGTTGGACTCCCAGATACAAGAACCTCTTTGATTACTTTCTAATGAAAAACACGTTTGCATCCAAACTGAAATTATATTGTCAGCAGTTAATTATCACTTGTCAAACAAGTGTGTGCCCAGATTGCGGGTTTAATTTCCATATAGGTTTGCAAAAGCCTTGTTCTTCTTATTTGACAAGGCTTCTCTGAACAAGAGACACTCATTATTAGAACTGTTGCTTTTTTTTTTTAAGCAGTTTTTGTTGTTAGGTTTTTTTTGTTTTGTTTTGTTTTTAATAAGCAGGTTTCCTTGCCATCTGAGTCGTGGCTCTTTGCAAATAACAGAAAAGCACTTGGTGTAATTTAAGCAAAGGAAAATGGGAATGGAGGCACTAGGCTCCAAGAGTGTCTCTGGGAACTTAGGGGATCTGACCCTGCAGGCCTGGAACCAGGAGCTGGAGTTCCCCACAGGGCCCCCGGGCAGCTGCCCTGCCCACCGTCTCTCAAGGGCCGTTCTCTCTCTCTCGCCAGTTTCTGTGTATCTGTTTCCTTCTTCCTCCCACCTCTTGGCCTCTCTCCTAGTGTGCCATGAATGGCTCTCCCTCCTCTCTTTGAATGAATGACACGCCCTTTGGGTCAAAGACCCAGCAGACCTGGCTTCAAGTCCTTCCCCAGATCCTGTCCCCACAGAGCCGTTACCTTGTGTGTGAAACGGGGCTGGTACCTGACTTGTCCATTTGTTACATGCGTTTAATGAGAGCATATAAGCAAAGTGCTTTGCAGATCTACAGTCACATGGTGGGCTCTGCAGGGAATGGTCACTGTGGCCGCTTCTGCCGCTGCAGTGGTGATTATTGTTGTTACAATGATAACAATACAGCCTCCTGAGCAGAGTGGGAGGAGCCCCTTCCTAGGGAACAGAGATGGAGAAAGGACGTTGCTGTCTGTCAGGCCCTCACTTGATGTCCAAGAGACCCAGAGCAGGTGCTGCGTGACCTCAGCCCTGAGCCAAGCGTCTTGGCCGCCTTACCTGAAAAGTGGGGATAGCGATATCTACCTGGTAGCGTGGTTGTGGGGACAACATGAGATGACAGTGTCTGGCAGGCGATAGGTGCTCATAAACCCTCCTTTGCTTTTTGGCACAGGCCCTGGGAAGGAGCAGTGAGTGCCCAGGAGTGGAAGAAAGAAGGAGAATACATCAATGATTTTTTTGTTTTAAATTGGGGAGCCGTGTGTTTTTCCAGGACCTGTCAGCTCCAAGTTAAGTAGTTGTTTCAATCTAGTTGTGGAGGGCACAGCTCCGTGTCCCATGTGGGGATCAAACTGGCAACCTTGGTGTTATGAGCACCGCGCTCTAACCACCTGAGCCAGCCGGCCACCCCCATCAGTGATTTTTTTTAATGAAGTAATAGACCACATCACAGCTCGGCTTAGAATCCTCTCCGAACACCTGGAACTGGGAACTGGAATTTTTTTGTAATTTGACGTCTTTGTTCTTTGGTTAATGTCTGTTTCTCCTGAAACCGGAAGATCCAGGAGGCCAGGAAGCGAGTTTGGGTTGATGCTTCTCCCCCCAGCATCTGGGCAGCGTGGGGCACATAGGAAACATCACAAACATGCTGCACAGATGATGCATGTGAAGTACGCAGCCCAGCACCTGGATTCCACCTCTCAATAAACATCATGCATTATAATTATTAACTTCCTAGAGTTCAGTGTGACCGAAGCCCGAAGTGGGGGAAAGGAGAGGAGGTGAGGACGGGGGAGATGAGGCTGGAGAGGTTAGCAAGCTGCTCTGTCTGAGGGTGAGGGAAGCCAGGAGGTGGTGTGGGGGACATGGCGGTGGGCCTCCAGTTTGGGGGAGTTAATGCGAGGGAGCCCTTCCACATAGTGCAGCAGAAAGACAAGGCCTGAGAACAGGATCCGGGGCCCAGCTCTGTGAAGGGAGACCAGGAGCCTGAGTTCAGGCCTCAGTTTCCCTGTGTGCACAGCCTCAGCAGCCCCTCCAGCCCCGACATCCCCTGAGTCTCTAATGAGTGCAGAGGCCCAAGTGCATCTCTGGCCAGAGCACGGATCTGCGGGGACCTGGAGTGATGCATCTTGGCTGTGAGGACAGCCTCCATGCCTGTCACAGGGGCCACCAGTAGGAGGGCGGAGACAGAGGCTCAGGGCAGGGGGCTCGTCTGCACTGGGAGCTGAGTTCATTCGCAGCCTGGATTTGTGGGTTTCATGGTCTCTAGCCTGGTCAACTCTACTGTCACCATCTCCCTCCAAAGAAGGAGCATTGGTTGAAGCAGGGATATCCCAGGGGGCCTGACACATACACGTCCTCCCCCCACCGCCACCCCCGGTCCCCTTCTACCTCACATGGCCTCACACTCTCATCCTCTGCCTCAGGCCCAGGTTGCAGAGCTGTCTCTGCCTCTCAACCTGGCCAAAGTGGCTTCTGTTCCCTGAGAAGAGGGACATCATGGTTGTCCTTCCAGTGTCCACTCCAGGCCTCCCTCTCTGGGTGGCAGCCTTGACCCCACCTCTACCTCCAGGGCTGGTCCCTGAGGCAGCTAAGCCATATCCCAGACCAGGGCCAGTCAGCACAGCTCACTCATTGCTTCACATGAACCAGTC
>NW_017731360.1:7701565-7714217 GCF_001890085.2 Hipposideros armiger | reverse complement strand
ATAGAGATGTATGACATATACACATATATATATATACTGTATTTCATATACAGTATATGATTGGTGTGTGGGGGGGGCGGGGCAGGGCAAGAAGGAATCCTTAGAGATCATCATATAAAACCAGGGCTCTCACCTCGGGCTGCCCATTGAAATTACTGGGAAGCTTTCAAACAACCCCATGCCCAGGCTCCATGAACATAGAGCTGGGTAGGGCAATGGCTGCTCTGGTGCCCTGGCCACCTTATACCCTCCACACAAGCCGTGAAGGCAAGACTTAACCGCAGCTGATAACTCTCAAGGCAGAGCACCTCGTAGCCCTCTCAGAACATGACAGCATCTTCCCGAGGGCACAGCTGCAGGTGATAAAACTCCACAGTCTTCACATGGGATTGGCTGCTTAGCACCAGGTCACCCTACTGGCTCCTGTGGTTTTGTGTCATCCTTTGGCACATGGGACATACGTTGCTGGCATTTTTGTTGATCATGCTTTTGATGTCTATTTAAATAATAAATCATCTGAATCTAATGAGAGAGCTCATTATTTTGTTTTTTCGTTTCTTCACCAACTGAATCTATCAACCTTCTTTGACAGGCTCTGTTTTGTTCCTCACTGCATCCCTAGCACCCAGAACAAGGCCGAGCACGTAGTAGGTGTTCGATAAATATTTGTCGAATGGATGAACAAACGAATGAAAGAATGAAGCTTTAGAGGTGGAAACAGCAGCAGCTGTGGCCTTGTACAAAATCAAGGAAGTGGAGGTCCTCTCCCCGAGCACCCCACACCTGCGTTTCACCAGCCATGAAATGAGGGAGGAGTGACAGCCTCAGAATTGCAGGAGTTGACACATAGCAGCTCTGCAGTGAAACTTTGCTTAATCAAATCATATCCAATCAGCCCTCCTGCCAAGAATTCTTGCAGGGAGGTGGAGTTGATGGCAAGGGCAGAGTAAGGGAAGGCCTGATTCTGGGGGCCCTAAATGCCAAGATGAGGAGTTGGCACTTCTCCAGCAGGCAATAGGGAGCCATTGAGTGTCTGTGAGCGAGGAAGGGTTCGGCAATGTGAGCTTCCTGGGGCTCAGTAGCAGCAGAAGCTCCGGGAGAGGGCTTGTTAGCGATGCGGCAGGTGGCCCATGGCACAGCCGCTGATCCGAGGTCTCAGGAGAGGGAACCTGGGAGTCTGTTTTCCTAGAACTTCCCAGATGCTGCTGATGAAACCTAATCTCAGGCCAGCACTCGGGGACCATTGCTGTGGAGGGTTTCTCTAAATTCTCTTAGGGATTATCTCACCTAGGGAGGAAGGGAAGGCTGGCAGGTAGGCAGGCAGCTTGCTCACTGCCCGTGTGGTTCTTATAAAAGAAAAGCAACCTGGTCACTGCTATGGCAAAAAATAGTCCTTTGGATCAACTGAAATTGCTGTTTCATATGTCAAAATGGTTAACTATTCTATGTGGTGATTCAGCCAATTATGTCCACTTCTGCTTCTACATTTGCATTTACTGAGGACGTCAGAAGTAGCTGGACCCCAGGAAATGATGGAGTCCCCACCTGATGACAGAAATCCCTGCTAAGGCTCCTAGCATGTGGCACCCCTGCCTGGTTCTTGCCTCCCTCCTCCGTTTCCCAGCACCCAGGTCTCAGTCTCTGGAAGCTAGGCGTCATTCGCTTAGCTCGCTGCAGGGAGGGTAGAGGAAGACAGAAGCTATTCCTTACTCCTCCCTGACGCAGCTGAGCTTTCCCCACCTCACTCCTGACCCTGTCCACGAGGCCTGGCAACCTGCTCCCACTCGCCCAACCCCCTCCAGCCTCCCTTCCCCAAGCCCCAACCCCCTCCCCCACTGCTTCAACCACAGGCTTGTCTCAGGTCCTCTGTCACTGAATCCCTCCTGCCACAGGACCCTCACGAGTGCTGCTCCCTCTGCCTGGATGACGCATGGACTAGGTCATCTCTCTGGAAAGCAGGGATGACCAGGGAGGCCGGTAAGGGTGGGGGATGGGTACAGGTTTGCGTGGGGGGTTGGCAGCAGTGACAGCAGCAGTGACAGTAAGGCCCCCCAGCAGGACTGGGCTGCACACTTCACTTCTACTTGGTACCCAAGCTTACACTACGGCGCTGGCCAAGGGCCTCGTGTGCAGTTATTAAACTGTGATGTACTTGTAGGTGTTTAATTGTCAGGAGCTGTTTTGCATATTTGAGCAATCTATAAATATGGAGTATAATTATCCATCATTAGCATATGCTTATGTTCTGCATATATTGTTTCCCCAAGAACGCAAGTCACCAATTCACCACTGAGACACAATGACACCAGCCTGACATGTTTCCCCCACCAGTGACATAGAATGTATCCATACATCATCCTGGAGAGGAGGGTCAGCTGGGACAGTGGGCAAATCTCCCCATGCCACAGACAGGTTCTGGGGCCCAGGAGCTCAGGACAGACAGAGAGTGGGATCAGGAGAGAGGTCAGCCCCACCCACCATCTGGACCCAGGTGACAGTCAACAGGGCGAGGAGGAGTTACCTGAGCACCTGCCTGTGAGGCTCCACCCAGGCCCTGCAGTGGGTCAGAGCATGGCAGCTGGAACCTGACGATCCTGGAGCCCCATCTGCCCTCCCTCGACCTGAGTCACCTCCCTGAGCCTCAGTGTGCTCAGCTGTAGAGTGGGGGTGAGAACAGCCCCCTCCTCACAGGGGTTGTAAGAATAAAGCTCGCAAGAGTCAGTGAGGGCACCCAGGGTAGGCAGGAAATGTTCACATGTGCGAACTGGCACTCCTGCTACTGTCACCCCAGGACTGTTACAGAAAAGACATCATGTGCCCTTTTTACAGATGGGCTCGTCACTGACATAGCTAACAGCTATTAACGCCCCCTTGAACCAGGCACCTACAAGCATGAACCCATGTCACCTTCATGACAGCCCTGCTAGCACATGTCATTATGGTCCCTACTCTACCAAGGGGAGGCTGTGCTGTGGGCAGATCAATTACTTCCCTGGTCACACAGCCCTTAGGGGACAGAGGCTCAGAGCAGGGCTTTCTGCCCGCAGGGCCCAGGCTTGGCCACCACCCCAGGCCCCACACTGCCTGGGATACTGAGTCACAAGCACTGATGAGGAGGAGGCAGACACACGTGGCTGCCAAGCCCCCCCCCCACGCCCCCCTTCCTTTACTCACAGAACTCTGGGTTTGTTCTGCAGCAACAGGATCAGACCTGTCCTGGAGTGAAGCCAAGCCTCACATGCCTTCCTCCTTCTCCAGAGATTTCTCTAGGAGTGGGCATACAACCCAGATCTGACCATTGAGGTATAAGGGGAAATCTGCTCATAGGAGAGAACTGCTACTGAGAAGCATTCTTTTCTGCCTCTGCTTTACCCCACTTCTTCCTAATTTAAATGCTGTCCTGAGAGCAAGTAATGTTTGGAGCTGTGGCAGCCATCTTGTAACCATGAAGCAAAAAGCTAAAAACAAAGTCAGCACAGCCAAGGTTGATAAAAAGCAAGAAAGGTCTTTGTTGACATTCCTGAGCATCTGACCAAGCTGGGACAGGCTCCCTCAAGAACAGGAGTCAGCAGAGAAGGAGATCCAAGATGACAAGTAGATAAACACCGTGCCTGCTTCCGTCCATGAACACATTAAAATTACAACTAAATTACAGAATAATCAACCTGGAGGACCATCTGATCTGGCTGAACAGAAGTTTTATAACTCCTTTATAAGGATCTAAAGAAGCCACATCGAGACTGGTAGGAGAAGTGGAGACGTAAACCGGGCTGGTCCCAAACCTCCGTGTGGCAGTTGAAAACTGGGAGGGATACCTCAGCCATGGAGGTTCCCCCAGAGAAGCAAAGGATCCCAGACCCACTCCAGGCTCCCCAGCCCAGAATATGGGTGCTGGGAAGAGGAGCGCCCACAACATCTGGCTGTGAAAAACAGTGGGGATTCTGGCCATCCAGGTGGGACGGAAGGCTGTGGGAAACCCAGGCATCCTCTTAAACAGCCCGTGCACAGACTCACTCACTTGCAGGCACTCACCTTGGGCTCCAGCGGAGGGATGGTGACTCGGGAGACATCAGAGGCATATAGAGAGCAGACTGAGGTGTGTGGTTTTGAGGCCAGGGCTGGAGGACAATTGTTATTTTTTCTGTATGGGGTCCTCCTCCCATGCAGTTGGGCAGGTGGCCACCATCTTTAATGTGTTAAGCCCGCCCCCTACTCTTACAGCCAAATCTAAATCTGATTGCTCTGGTGAGCTCTGGGGCTCCACCCTGCTGACTCACTGGGACCTCAAACCCACCCAACTCCCCCAATGCCAGAGGCATTTTGTCTGCAAGCAGTCAGCCCCACCCACATTGCACTCTTTTTTGAAACCTATCAGAGTACACAGGCCCCAGGTGGGTGACAACTGGCCTCAGTGTGCTCTGAGACTTTTCCTGAGTAGCTCCAGGCTCGGCACTGGCACCAAACCAGAATCTACATTAACCTGGTGACCACAACTTTTTCCACACTAGTGACTCCTTGAGGCCCTGCCTCACCCAACTCTTATACCAACTCTTATATGAGGCTTTATCAGCAGCTGAACTTTAAGGGAGCCAGCAGGTGGCAGAAGGCCTCAGGGTGTCCTGGCTTTTTGCAGTTACCTCAGGCCCAGTATTGGTAGCAGCCAACCGGGTTTGCAGCATGGCCTCTCTCACATGCCTCCAGGTTTAACACAGGCAGCTAAAAACTGTGGATTCCTTTGTAGCTCCTACCAGGTAATCCCCAGCTGGTCACAGGCAGTGGGTGACCTAGACCTGCACCAAAGCCCCTCCCAAGAGGCCCCAGAACCAACATACCTGGAGGTTGGCTTCAGACCACAGCAGAGTACCACCCAATTAGCCCCACAAACAGTACACACAAAGGGCAGTCTCAACAGGCACCAGAGCCTGCTGGGACAAATCCCACTCACTGGGGTAAGCCTCCCACACAGCAGCCCCTAAGCTGTGGACATGGCCAAACCCCACAGCCAATCAGCCTGAGGGTCAATCCCACCCACTGATGTTTCAATAGCAATCAAGGCTCAACTATTAAAGGAGGGCACACACAACCCACACAAGGGACACTCTTGAAGCACCCAAAGCAGGTGAACAGGGAGACTGTGCCAGGGCCCTACAGGGCACCAAAAACATCAGGCCACCTGCCCAAGACTGAGAGACATAGCACATCTACCTTATACCTAGAAACACACAGGGAGGCAGCCAAAATGAGGAAACAAAGAAACACATCCCAAATAAAAGAAGAGGAGAAAACTCCAGAAAAAGAACTAAACAAAATGGAGGCAAGCAAACTACCGGAGACAGAGTTCAAAACAATGGTTATAAGGATGCTCAAGGGACTCTGTGAGAACTTCAACAGAGAGCTAGCAATCATAAAAAAGGACATAGAAACCATAAAAAAGAATAGTCAGAAGTGAAGAATGCAATAACTGAAATGAAGAATGCACTAGAAGGAAATCACCAGCAGACTAGATGAAGCAGAGGATTGATCAGCGATTTGGAAGGCAAGGTAGCAGAAAACACCCGATCAGAACAGCAAAAAGAAAAAAGAATCCAAAACAATGAGGATAGTTTAAGAGACCTCTGGGACAACATCAAGCATAACAACCTTCGCATCATAGGAGTACCAGAAGGAGGAGAGAGAAAGCAAGGAACTGAGAACCTATTTGAAGAAATAATGACTAAAAACTTTCCTAATCTGGTGAAGGAAATAGACATACAAGCCCAGGAAATGCAGAGAGTCCCAAACAGCATGAACCCAAACAGGCCCACACCCAGACACATTACAATTAAAAGGGAAAGGTTAAAGACAAAGAGAGAATCCTAAAAGCAGCAAGAGAAAGGCATCTAGTAACTTATAAGAGAGCTCACATAAAATTGTCAGCTGATTTCTCAACAGAAACTTTGCAGGCCAGAAGGGATTGGCAGGAAATATTCAAAGTGATGAAAAGCAAGGATCTATTGGGTTGTCATAAAAATCATGATGGATTTTTGCAACGAAAAACAGAAACAATATGTCATGACTTTTTTGACAACCCAATACAACCAAGAGTACTCTACCCAGAAAGGCTATCATTTAGAATTAAAGAATAGATAAAGAGCTTCCCAGACAAGAAAAAGCTAAAGTTCATCACCACGAAACCAGTATTACAAGGAATGTTAGAGGGACTTCTTTAAGACAGGTGGGGGAAAGAGGGGGAATTAGGATCAAAATTATAAATGATAAAATGGCAATAGCTACATATCTATCAACAATTACTGTCAATGTAAATGGATTAAATGCTCCAATCAAATGACATAGGAGGCTGAATGGATAAAAAAACAAAATCCTTACATATCCTGCTTATAAGAGACACACTTCAGATAGAAAGATACACACAGAAAGGCACACACACAAACAGGAAGTAAAGAAATGGAAAAAGATATCTCATGAAAATAGAAATGAAAAAAAAGTTAGAGTAGCCATACTTATACCAGACAAAACAGACTTTAAAATAAAGGCTATAACAAGAGACAAGAGAAAATAAATTTCCACAAATCTTTTATTGATAACACAGATCTACTAATGAGAATAATGGCATTCTTTTTCATGGGGGTGGGGAGAAAACATTTTATTTACTTGGGATTCAAAGTTAGTTCTCTGCCTGTTATCAAACTGATTGCAAATGTGCATCTGTAAAAACCACCCCTAGCTCGTGGGCCAGGCAAAAACAGACAGTGGATAAAAGGAGCCACAGGCCATAGTTCACCCACCCCTGCTCTAAAACATCTGGTTACATGAGAACATTTCATGTCCTGATTGCCTGAGCCATTGTTGTTGGATTTTCTAGTACATACTGCTCGACATATCCTGTTAGAAGCACCTATTGTGTGCCAGACACACATCTCTTATATGAATCATGGCCATCTGACTACACCCATCAACCCCTGGAATTCTGGTAGAGGCTGTAGGTCTCCAGAGTTTCATACGGATCATGACCCTTAGTGAGCTCCAATTACCATAGTGTGAACAATATTAATGAATGGATGAAGGAATGAACAAGTGAAGCATTTTGTAAACTGTGCTGAGCCAAATGTATGGTTGGGTTCTGGGAAGGGCACAGACAGTGGAATGGAAAAGGGTGCAGGGTGGAGCAGGAATCAGAGAAAAGGGGACAGCCCCTTGCTCCAACAGGAATGAGGCACCACCATGCTCCCAGATGTCCCCTTGCCTCTCCATCCTGCTTACACAGACACACAGGCATCAGGTCTGTGCAGTCATCCCCCTATGCGGTCATCCCCCAGTGCGGTCATCCCCCTGGGCTGCTGGAGCCTTAGACAGCGAGCGCCTCTCCCTCCTGCAACAGACACTGCGACACAAGGCTCTGTGCTCTGCCATTCCCCCCCTAAAAAATTATGGTGGCAAACCAATTGGCTATTCCGCCAGCTGCAATTCATTGCTGCGTTATTTCCTAAGAGACAGAGGATGGGGCACCAGGAGAGGAGGCAGCAGGAGGAGTGGGAAAGGAACTATTTAGGGTGAACAGGCTTTAAAATTTCAGCTCCAGGTTTCGTAGGGAGGCCGGATTAAAGGATCATTTCAAATGAATTTTGCCACAAAGTAAGAGATCTGTCTACCCCAAAATGCTTTACTTTTGACAGTTGGCTTCAAGAGATTTGACAGAATTCATTTTTCCAGCAGACTAGAGATCAAGGTATTAAACAAAACACATTCCACCATGAGAACTCCGTTAGCCATTTGATGCAATTGTTTCATCCAGTGTCGGGCTAGTGTTTTGGCTTCATTCTTTCCTTTCCTTCCTTCTTACTTTCATTCACTGGTGAGAGGCGAGGCCAGTATAGGCACAGGGTCTTTCTGACCCCCAAGGCCCCCACTCCCTGAGATGACCACGTGAGGGGAGGGGACTGACAGGGGTGAGCCTGAAGGCAGGGAGTGCTGAGTGTCCAAGGGAACATGACCAAGAGCAGACAAGGCAGAGGTTAAGAGGTGGAGCGTAGAAGGGAGTCTTTGAGCCCGAGGGCCCAGGAGACTCAACAGGAGCAGGAATGGGGATGGAACAAGCTTTGGGGAGGGGTCAGCAAGGGAAGCATGGGGAGGGGGCCACATTTGCTGGACACCAGAGTGGCCTCTAATGGGCTAGGAGTCCCTGGTCCCTTTCTCCTGCCGAGGTCCCAGGGGAAAAAAGCAGTGACGAGGAAACCCAAGCGTGGTGACAAACTGCTCCTGATCAATTACTGTCCTCTTTAGCACCAATTAGTTGTTACATCAACTATCACACTGGTTATGACATGCCTGGATAAGCATTCTCAGGGTTCTGAGGAGGCCCAGAGGGTCATAGGAGGGTCCCACCCTCTCCCTGGGGCCATCTGGGTAGATTTGGGCGGCCCACCCACTGGACAGGGACTTCGGGGTCAGCAAACCTGAGTCCCTATCCTGGCTGCAGCCAGATACGAGCTCTGTGTCTATGGGCTTAACCTGGCTGAGCCTGTGTCTTCATCTGGAAAACAGGCCGATACCAGCATCTCCTCAGAGCAGTGATGAGAACTGAATGAGAGACCATGCTGCAGAGACCATCCTGACTTGTGAGCAGTGCCCAGCAAATCAGTCCCCTTCTAGTCCCTTCCTCACTCCCTCTTCGCCCCCATCCCCCACCCCCACCTCCACCTTCCCCTAATCCAGTACATGAGTCAATATGATGACAATAACTGACCCCTGAGCCCTCCTGCCAGGCCCTATGTGAAGCTCTCTATACCCATCCTCTCATTTTTATTTATTTTCTCTGCTGTCAGCTCTCCTGTTGACCCCATTTTACAGATGAGGACACTGAGGCCCAGAGAGGAAAGTAATGTAAAAAGCCACACGGCTGTAAGGGGTCAGATCTAAGCATAAACCCAGTCTGACTGACTACAAAAATGCATGCTTTTCCCCACAGGCCTGTCCCAGGCATCCCACCTGGCTCAGGCCTCGGTTTTCTTTTCAAGTTGAGGTTGGCAGACCCTGCAGTCGCTGACCTTGAGCAGGAGGGCAGCTTCAGAGCTGGACAGTGACCCCCAGACCACCATCCTAGGTGTTTGGGATCAGTTCCCTCCCCTTCCTTGGTACATACAACTTCAGTGTCACCCCAGCCTCTGATGGTGCCAGGTGGGGCCTGAGCCCCATCCTGTCCTCCCCACCATGGTGCCCCCAGGCCCATTAAATGGGTGATTTATAAGCCTGACACACAGGTTTGGGTGAGCTGCACCAAGGTCAGTTTTAATGCTCCCCTCCCCCAACTAAGATTATGCCCTTGAACAGTTCCTTCCCCATGAGAGACCTGAGTCCTCGGTCATGTCAATGACCCAGAGGCTATGACAGCCAGTGCCCCAGGCCTGTCACTTCACACTAGAGGGGGAGGCAGGACAGTGGACTATGCCAGGCTGGTTGCCCTTCACCCACATTCTCCCCGCTCAGGTTCATGGTTAGAAGCTGAACGGTGAAACTAGAACTCCTGAGTCCAAACCCAGCTGTGTGACCTTGCTCAGAGAACTTACTCTCTCTGTGCCCAGTCTCCTCACCTGAAAATGGAATGTGTTAGCTATCGTGATTGCCACCAGTGCCCTCTTCCTTCCTTCCCCAATGCCAGCCACCCTGCCCCTTCACGGCATCCCCCTGTGAGACCCACACTTACTCCTGGATGCCTGCCCCCAGTCCCCATGGGGCTCAGCCCACAGAGGCTTTGGGGAGGCCCCAGGGATAGTGGCATTTCTCAGGGGCTCTGGAAACCTGAGCAGCCTTTAGGGCCCAAAGGGATGTGTCCCTCAGAATGAGCGACTTTGTCATTCATGGGATAGATGACTCACAGTTCTGATGCTGAGGCACCTTCTCATCATGGTGCTCTGGGAGTGAGGACAAGGCAGACACCAAGTACCCACAATGCACCAGGTGATTGAGCAGGGCAGCTCTGGGAAGTGGGGCAATGGGGCCCATCTTCCCGCTGTGAGAACAGGAGCTCTGGGCGGTCAAGTGCCTATCCAAGATCACACAGTTAGCCAGAATTCAATCCCGTCTGCCTGAATCTAAATTCTAAAATTTTTCCACACAATGAGGGTGATTCTTACATGCCCAGCACCAGGCTGGGTGCCAGGGCATCACAAAGACAAGGCAGCCATCAGAATGTGAGCACCAGGAAGACGGAACCTCCTGTGTCTCATTTAGTGAAGATCTGAGCTCCTGCCCACGCCAACCCCAGCCTCCTCCACCACTCACTCCTGGAGCCCAAGGTGGTGATAGTTACCTGCGTCTCCTTCCCGGTGCCAATCACCCAGATTCTGGGACTGAGAGCACATCTGGGCTGAGCCCAGCAGCGAACCCTGGATTCGCGCAGCTGCTCCAGCAGGAGCAACAGTGGAGTCTGAGATGGGGCTGACCAGACCCTCACCTGTCCCCTGGGCAACCTGGGAAGGTTAGTGCCCCACTGGCAAGGCCAACCCAACCACTCCACCGTGTCCTTTCCTTGGGCGGCCATAGGCCCGCGACTCCCTGGACAGCCTGTCCATCTCCTGTCAGACTGCACAGTCCTACAGCTTGATCACTTCCTACCAGCCTGTCACTTTGTACCAGCCTGCCCACCTCCCTCCAGACCTACACCTGCCTACACCACTCCTACCAGCACTCACTTCTGGCCAGTCTGCAGAGTGGCTGTGGGTTCTGACATTCAGCAACTATTATGGGACATACAGCGATGAATAAAATAAATGTCCCTGGGGGCGACGTGATCGCTCTTTCTACTACTCCACAGCCTCTTCGCATCCCATCACCTCCCATGTGGACCCCCGCCCCCCACTGTCACTTCTGTCCCACTGTCCTTTCCTGACCAGAGCCCGAGAGTCTCACCACAGAAATCTGTTTGTGCCTCCTCACTTAGAACATTCAGGGGCTCCCCAGTGCTCTCAGGAGGGAAACAGACTAGCTCCCCACAGCTGACAAGCACCAGGAGGCCCTGACACTGCACCTCCTTCACGTGGTGGAGTCAGCCATCCCCCTCATATCTTTTCCGAGGCAGTGAAACCCGGCTCCACCCTCCTGAGCTGAGCCCGCCATTCACAGTCATGTCCAGGTTTCCCTGCTAATCTGACACCCACGGGGCACCCACGATGGCTGCACCAAGAGTGTGTCTGCCCAGGAGGGTCCCTGCATCCACAGGAAACCCTCTTAGTTCTGGTTTTCATGGACCCCAACCCCCCCCCCTTCATCAGCGGGGACCCCTCCCAGGCTAACGCAGACCCTGGAGTTCCTTCTCCTTGGGAACATTGTCTATCAATCATGGGGACACAGGCTACAAAGTCAGGATCTTCTGTGTCCCTCCGATGAGCAGGTGCCACTAAGCCATTGGACTCCTAGAGATGCTGGGAAGGGGAGGGAAAACTCAGACAGAAAGCGGTGGGAGTGAAGAGAAAACAGAGATGTGTCGGGGAGATTAATCCACAGCTCAGACATGAAAGAAATATGCTCCATTATTTTGTATCGCATTTTATTGAAATGTACATGTCGTAACTAACTGCCTGCAAGCCTCAGATTACCCAGAGATAAAGCACAATGAAAAACAAGGGAGAATAAATGTACTGACAAAAATGTTCCTGAAATTGGAATTATTTAGAGAAAAATAAAAGCCGGGCTTCAGACAAAAGAGCCCACTTGGCACTGAAGCCCTCGGCACTGGTATCAGGTCCCCTAGCCAGATCAGCAAGAGTCCATAGGTCCGGGCTGTCATCTTGAACCTATCACCAACTTGCCGTGTGACTTGGGGCTGGTCACTGCCTCTCTCTCTGAGCCTCATTCTCCATAAGTCCTGTGGGACTTCTCAACAGCAGCGCTATTGACATTTAGGGCTGGGTACTTCTTTGCTGTTGGGACTGTCCTGTGCATTGTAGGATGCTCAACACATCCCTGGCCTCTACTCACTAGCTGGGCACCCACCACCACCACTCCAGTTGTGACAATCAAAAATGTCTCCAGACTTTGCCAAATGTCCCCTGGGGAGCACAATCACCCCTGGTTGAGAAACCTGAACCAGGTGCCTTCTGAGTTCATGTGAGAGAAGGCAAAGCAAGAAGGAGTCACAGTGGACCCCAGCCCAGGGTCAAAGAGACCCCAGAGACATTCTTTGGGGAGGAGGGCTTATGAGCCTTATAGCTTGTTGATGAATCCAGGCCAAAGGGTACCTAATAGATCAGGGCAGCCCATGCTAGGGGCAGCAACAAGTGAGCATCAATTGATCTTAGCACTTCTTCCAGCATCTTCCCTTTGCCAGGGAGCCCAGCCCCTGAGCTCTCTGCCCCTCCCCCATCAACACCCCTCTCAAAGAAGATTCTGGAAATCCCCTCTCACTGACTGCAGCATCACTATTCGCTGATGAGGGAGAAGGAGCAGGTGCCCGGTCCCCCAGGGCAGCTCATCCTCTGTTTTCAGAGAGAGAAGATCTTAGAGTGAAGGGCTTTGGGGGCCTTCCAAGTTCCTGGCCACTGATTCCACTCGCCCTAGAATTAGGAAAACTAGGAGAGGGTGCACCAGGCAAAGAAACTGGGGGCATACTCACCGCTCTGTGTGTGTGTGTGTGTGTGTGTGTGTGTGTGTGTGTGTG
>NW_017731360.1:7690001-7701520 GCF_001890085.2 Hipposideros armiger | reverse complement strand
GAGAGAGAGAGAGAGAGAGGCCAGTGCCTCAGTAACAGTGCACAGCAGGAGGCGGCTCAGACACACTTTTAACCCCTGGCACCATCAGTGAAGCTTCCCCAGCTGCCCAGAGCAGGAGTGAGGCTCCCAGACAGCTCTGGAGACACAGTCGCAAAGGAGCCACAGCCCAGAAGGGCCAGCAGCCTGACTGGGGCTCCGCCATGTAAGGCCTTTAAAAAGCACACTGACGTCCGTTCATGTATTCGCTCAACAAATATTTCCTGAGCATCTACTACATACCAGGCTCTATTCTAGGCACTTGCAACAGCAATATCAAAACACAAACATCTGTGGAGTTTATATTTAAAGACTTCTACACATGGCCAACAGTAGTCAACATTTATTGAGCACTGACTGGGTACCAGGGGCCATGCTAAGCATTTTGCCTGCCGCATCTCAGAGTTAGGTGTTATGTCCCATTTTAGAGAGGGGAAAACTGAGGCTTAGAGAGGTTAACTAGCTTACTGTTCTCATTCTCATTATCCCTATTAAGTCAGACAGAAGCAACCCCATCAGCCCCACCACCGCCAGACCCTCCAGCAACCAACTGGGCTGGTGGGCGTGCCTGGATCTTCTGAGGTCCTGACCATCATCACTGATGGTCACTGAGCAGGGTCCAGGTGCCCTCATTTCATTCAGTGTTTTACACCCATCACATCAGTGCATCTTCACAGAGATCAGGAGGTGGAGATGTGATTACCCCACTGCACTGATGAGGAACCCGAGGCTCAGCTGGCCAAGGAGCCTGACCAAAGTCTCCAGCCAGTGAGTATAAAGCCCACACCCCTGAGTGCTTGGTGCTCATCTAAGTCCGACACCCGCAGGAACTCAGAGCTGGGACTAGGCCAGAGAGTCCTGGAGGGGTCCAGTCTGGACTTCGGGGGGGGGTAGGGGGTGCCCCGTGGTTTCCCTGCTTTCCAGCTGGGGAAACTGAGGCCAGAAAGTGAAAACTACTGACTTTTGGTCAAAGAGCTAATGAGTTGCAGACTTGGATTTTGGACCCAGTCCTAACTCAAACCCCATCCTTTCCTGCCAGTCCACCCAACCTGTCACAGGGGCACTAGACTGAGAGGCAGGGAGCCTGGGCTCCAGCCAGGAGGTCATGAACTAACGTGAACTTTGCCCTTGCCTGAATGCACACCCCCTTCCCAACCTTTGCCCATGGCGTTCACCCAGGATGTGCCCTCCTCCTACAGGGCCAAGTGCTTAAGAGCTTGGCTCTGAGGTTATAAAGACCCACATCCTGCACCAGTTCTTCATCCTTTAAAACACGCCCTCTGACAGGGCTGCCGCCTGCACAACTCTAGGAGGCGCCATTCGTCTCATGGTACATGTGTAAGTTGTGCAGTGCACAGCCTGTGCAACAATACTACACTGTGGCACTGGACTCCGGGGAGCTTTTTCTAACTGAGCCAGCTTGGTCAGGGACCCCTCCCTCCTCTGTCACCCACCCTTCCCCACCAGACTGTGAGCTCCATGAGGAGAGGGACCTTGTCCTGTCCACCCTTGTGTCCCCAGGCCCAACTCAGGGCCTGGCCCACAGTAGGGCAGGCACCAGCAACCATTCCCACAACTTGTAAATGACTGAGGAGGAATTTACACCTAATTTTAGGCTCCAAAGCTCTTAACTGAGGCCCAGAGAGGTTAGGTAACTGAAGTAATTAAAGCTATCTATTTTGACACTTGCAAAGCCAGACATCTTAAGGTGGCCAATTAAGCATGGCCCCGGTGTCCAAAGGTATGATCCCTGCTTCTCGTTGCCAAGCAGCATGCCTTGGTGACACCCTTGTCCCTTCCCGTCCCCAGGTCAGTGGGCTGAGCTCTCTCAGAGATTCAGTGAGGGCTTCTGCTTCAAACATCTCTGAGTCTTTTGGAATTGCTGAAAGTATAATGGTTTATTTTTTTAGGCCATATCAAATGTTTCTGATATTACCCAAAATAGCATGTGACAGACGCTGCTGAAAGCCACCAAGAGAGAAGTGGCCCACTGAGCTTGACTTGCATTAACTCATTAAATCCTCAGAATTACCCCCCCCCCATGAGTGTGAGGTAGATGCTACTGCAACAGCCATTTTACAGGTGAGGAAACTGAGGCACAGAAAGGTGAAGGAACTGCTCATCATCTGGTAGGTGGCAGGGCCTGGTTTCAGGCCGAGGTGGCCTGGCCCACGAATCCTATTAAAGCTGTGTACAGGCAGGGGGAACAGCAGTTGCAAAGGCTCAGAGGCAAGAGTGAGGGAAACAGAGGGCTCAGGAACTGGAAGAGGTTCAGTCCTGCCTAGAGTGACATGTGGGGAGCTGAGGGGTGAGAGAGGAGGGAGGGGCTGGCTCGTGGAAGGCCGAATGCTGAGTTAGGGCCCCCACAGTCACTGCCTTGGGCAGGAGGACAAGGGACAAATGTTTGCCCACAGCACACTGCGCTGAGTTGGTCATGTGACTCTTCAGTGTGTCTGACCCACACTCGGGGACCGTGTCATTGTCATCTCTGGCTCCCCCGTCTCTGGTGCAGAGTAGATCACACAGCATTTGCTAAACTGAAGGGCATTTGCTTTCTCCTGCTCCACGCTCAGCCTTGGGTAGGCCCCATGGGGCTGCAGAGATGGTGGACACAGGCCTTGCCCCCAGGTGGCTCTGAGCCCCGCAGGAGACAAGCACGAGAGTCCTCCGCTGTGTTCCCCCACATCTCCAGCTCCTTCATTCCTGACTCGCAGTGAGGTTGCCCTTCCTGACCCCTGTCAAAGCTGATGTGGCTTGTGACTTCCTCTGGCCAATGAGATGTGACAGGCGGCAGTGTCACACAGACAATGGAGTCAGCTCTTTACCTCGGATCCCTCATGTCCGGACCCGTGTGCCACCCACCATGTGCCAAGCAGTGTGCTGCTCCCTTTACACCTCATCTCGTCCCACAGCTGTCCTAGGAGGAAAATCTCCTCATTTCCCATTTCACAGGCGGGGAAACTGAGGTGCGTAAGGATCTGACCCAAGGTCCCAAGGCCAGTAAATGAAAGAATCCCATAGACTTCACACCCAGGGCTCCCTGTTCCCAAACTCACAGCAAAGAAGGTTCCCTCCTCCCTTCCTTGTTCTGAGCCGGCAGTGGGACCAATGGGCCCAGCAGAGGGGAGGGGGCTGCAGAGACAGGGGCCCAGCTGGGGCCTGTAGGGACGACAACCAGGGCAGCCAGCCCCCAGGTCTCTGGAGATTGCCAAGTTCTGAACTTTGCCTGCCAGGAACTTTGCAGACTTCAATTCTTTGCAATGCCAGAGCCTCCTCCATGAGCTGGGAGAGGAGGAGGAGCCCACATTCTCTCCATCCCCTCCCAGAGGCATATGCAAAGCTGCGCGTGTGCATCAGAAGAGGAAGCTACATCTTCAAGGGCCCAGGAAAAACCCCACACAGATGGATTTTTCTTACCCTCATTAGCTTTCTCTTTCTGGGTCCTGGGTCACGCCGATAACATCCTGCCCACTGCCTGGTGCAGATCGGCAGCAAGGCTGTAAGCTGTTTTAGGAGCTTATAGTTCCATGCCCCCTCTGTCTGGAAATCAATTGGAAACCCAGTTACTAAATCCACCCAAATCCAGCGGTTCGTGAGTCAGAGGCCTCTCCTGGGCTCATGCTGGGCTGGCCAAGGCTCCATCTCCCCAGACCCGGGTTCTATCCAGGGCCCAGGGAGCATGAGGGCCCCCCGGGGCCAGGCCCAGAGGGCAACGGCAGCAGGAAAACTCCAACTCAGGTGACCAGTGCTGTCTCAGCTGCCGAGGGAAATTCCAAGGGAGCGTGCAGAGAGAGGCCACCCTGTCCCAGAGCCTCGCCCGCAGGCAGGGTTCTTTGCTCAGAAACAAGCACTTGTCTGAGGTTGCCCAGGACTTTGCCTCAAAGTCCCATCACTTTTGCAAAGCCAGAAGGCTTAAGGCTGCACCTCTTCTAGGCGGGGAGCCCGAAGTGGATTTCATTTCTAGCTCCCCTTCCCTGCGGTGTCTGGAGAGCTGTGTGGTGCGGACAGTGGGAGCTGAAGATTCGGAGCCCTCTGTGCACAGGGCACCTGTACGCCCCCGTCACCCAAGGCCTCCATAGGAGCAGCGGAATTCTTGCCTGATCCACCTGGATCAGCACGGCGGCGGGGTGGGGGTGGGGGCTCAGATGCCAGAAATAGGGAAGGCAACTGGGCAGACAGCAATCCCCATTTTACAGATAAGGAAACTGAGGCTCTCAGAGCAGAAGGAACTTGCCTGAGATCACACTTTGCCTAAGTAAGTGGAGGGACCGGGTCCATTGGGCTCTAGAGCCTGTGCTCTAATCACTAGGCAGCACTGCCCATTCTGTACCCTGAGCTGCAGAGGTCAGAGGTGGCTATAGGGAGGCGGAGCCAAGCCTGAGATCCCCAGTCCCAGGACACCAGGAAAGCCAGGCTGTCTGTCCTCAGGCGCCTCAGCCCCTCCCAGAGGCCTGGCTCTGTGAGCACTTCCAGGATGGAGGCTGAGGTGGGGCCATCACGAATCTTCCATGCCTCACAGCCCAAGCCGGTGCTGGCAAATTACTCCCAGTAATGGGGATGTTTGCCGAGAGAATTAAAGAGGCAGTAAACAGTTACCAGAGTAATTAGACATGAACAGTGGACGTGCCAAGCGTCTCAATGCTGCCAAGCCACCTCCGTAGCCCCCTCCCCTCCATAGGGAGAGATAAGGCCACTGGGTTGCACTGTTGAGTTGAAGAGTTGAACGGTTGAGAAATGGAGAATCAAAGAGACTAGAAGGGAGAGTTACCCTGGAAACCTCAGTGTGCAGACAGGGAAACCGAAGCCCAGGACACACAGCAACTTGGTGGGAGAGGTGGGCCTGGAGCCCAGGTCTTCTGGTAGTCAGGTTAGGCTGGTTCCTGGCACACCTGGTTAAGTGCAGGTCAAGGTCATCTGGAGGAGAGGGTGACAGCTCTGACAGGCAACAAGGGCGCAACAGATGACAATGGATAAAACTTTGGCCAGCTAGTCATTTGTTCATTCATTAACCATTTGTTGCATGCCTTCTGTATTCCAAGCCCTGCTGTAGGCTCTGAGGATACGACAGTGAGCAGGACAGTTACAGGGACACTGAACCCACAGGCAAACACCAGTCCTGCTTCGTGTTTGTTACCTGCACTGGGAACCTCCCAAGCATCAGGCCAGTCTGGGGAACTGTGGGCAGGCCAATCTTGCCCAAACCAACAGTCAGAACAGGCAAAGGAGAAGTTCTCCAGAGGGAAGTCAGAGTGCTGGACAGCCACACTGGCCAGCATAACCACCCTCTGGCCATGACCTTCACGAACTCTTGGCAATAACAGAGGGCGGGCGGTGCAGCAGAAGCAGCCCAGGATCAGAGCTGTGTTTCGAATGTTCTCTCTAGGCCACGATGGAGGGCTGAATACTGGGAAGGGAGAGTCAGGAGGCTGCTATAAGGTTCCAGGTGAGCCCTGATTGGGGCGGGGGGTGGGAGGCTAGGACAAGGGGAGGCTCAGGGACAGGGAGGAGGTGGGGTTTAGGGAAAATGTGTGCATGACCCTCTCCTGCTTCCCCATGAGCCAGGAAAGGGGTCAAAATCCAGAGTTGGCATCTGGCCCTGGTGGTCCAGGACGTGCCTCCTGGGCCTTCCCAGACCAAGTAGGTAGATAAACAGCAGCTGTGAGGAGTGAGATCACAGAGCCGGGGCCCAGCAGCCCTCACATCTGCAACCCCAGGCACAAGGAGGGGCCCTCGGAAAGCCCCGACCACAGATGGAGCACAGTGAATCTCTGGGATGGGCCGGAGGCAGGGCGGCAGCCCCAGTCGGGAAGGACGAGGATGTGCAGACAGGCAACAGTGCAGGACAGGCCCTTGGCATCTCATGGGCCTGGTTCAAATTCCAGCCCTGCCATTCACTTGCTGTGCAACCCCAGGCAAGTTATTGACTTCTCTGAGCCTCAGGTTTCCCATCTGCAGAGAGGTTAGAGTTGATGGTCTGTAAAATCTGACCATCATCTTCCTTCATGCAGCAGACAGTGAGCAGGGGGATTAAATCCAAAAATTACTCAGGTTTCCCATCAACCAGGCAACACAATGTGAGGGGCATTCCCTGTACCGCACGTCATTCAACTGTTAAAACGGCCCCCTGAGGCCAGATCATCCTCTCTGCCTCCAGTACCCCGGCGCCCTTCTCCCTCTGTCCCTATAAACCCCTGCCCATTCCTCAACATTCTGCTTAGAATAAGTAATTGGCCATGAGTCAGGAGGCCCAGGTTCTAGGCCAGCACTTTCTCATTCTGTGACCTGAGGCCAACATGCCTCGGTTTCCCCATCTGTGCAGTGGTGTTCATCTTGGAGCTCTGTAAAGACCCTTCCAGCACTCATGTTCTGAAAATGGGCTTGAATCAGCTGCTGTGTGACTTTGGGGGAGTGACTTGAGATCTCTGGGCTGGGCTCACCTGCTCACTCAGCAGCCCTGCCCCTCTGAACCATGGTGCCTTCCCTTGCCCACCCTGATTGGCATTCAGGGCCTGAGCTTGGACAGAGACTCCAGCTCCTCAAGGTGACAAAGGAGACTCACGTTGCCTCCCCCAGGGTGTCCTTCAAGACAAGAGATAAGGACGAGTCTGTACTCTGGAATTTATAAGTCCAGACATAGCCGCCAGAGCCCTTGGCAGGGGACCAGACCTCAGGACCACATCAACACTTCCATCCTCCTGAGGAAGAATCTCCTCCGAGAACCATCAGTTCTTCAGATCTTAGATACCAGCCCCAGGGGCAGGGAGGCTGAGCCAGGATAGGGGATATGTCAAGAAGTCCGGCCCTGAGCACCCACTGCACAGATGGGGAAACCACATTGGCCACCGGTCACACAATGAGAAAGTAACAGAGCCTGGCCTTGAACCTGGGCCTCCTGACCCTACGGCCAGTTGTTTAAGCAGAACCTTAAAGAATGGGTGGGGGATTTCTTTCTGATTTAAAACATACTTGAAAAAAAAGAAAGGGAAGAAGAAAAACAAAAGCAAACACACAAAAAGAAGCAAACCATACTTGAATCATTTGCCACTTAATTATCATACAGCAATGAAAAAATAAAATGTATAATGCCGATGTTCATAGTATAAATCTGTGAAATGCCAAAAACTATTTTAAAAAGATAAAAAAGTAGATTTTTTAAGACCGTGTGTACATGATAACCAAAAAGATAATGGTCAATTTCGTTATTTTGGCCCATGTTAAAAATTTGCATTAAAATGTGCACCATCTCCCTACAGGTAGGTGTCTTAAGGTAAATTGTTGCGTGTACTGATCAGCGTTCAGATCTGAGACCCGATTGCCTGAGGCACCCATGCAAAGCCCAGGAGAATGCTATGTGGGGAAGTTTAGGGGCAGTCATTTAAAAATTTAAAAATAATACCAACGTTTATTTGATTATTCGATTATTCTTATCTCCATTATAAAATCAATGCCCAGGCGCCCTCAGACTGGGTGGGAGTACAAATGGGAGATAGTATTTTGGAAGGCAATTGGGCAGTGCTGATCAAGATTTAAATGCTTGGACCCAAAATGTAAACGCTTATACCCAGCAAGCCCACATCCAGGAGCTTATCCTACAGAAATAGACACAAAAATACCAGGAAATATACATGCAGAGGTGTCTCTAGCAGCATTGCTTGTGCGGGGAGAACCTGGAAACCCCAAGCGTCCATCACAGAGGGGCTGGCTAATAAATCATGGGTCATCCACACAACGGAATTAAATACAGTTGTTGTTTTTTTCAAAATGAGGTAAATCCACAATGCTGTCAGAGACATTTCCAAGATAAATTAGAGGGGAAAAACAAAGTGCAAAAACAGTGTGTCAAGTATGATCACATTCTTATGAAAGGACCCCAGAGGTCAGAAAATCAAACTGTCAACACTCGACGTGGGTGGAGGGGACAGAAGATAAGGGATTTCGCTTTCTACCGTGAGGAGAAAGAAATGTTTGGAAGCGTCTATTAACTATTTAGTCAGAGAAAACAATAACTATATTCATTTTAAAATTAAATTAAATCAGTGAACACTGGTAATAAAAAAATAAGTGTTTTGTGTGTTTTTTTTCTTTTTAATATGTAGCCTCAACACCCAAAGGTATATTTTTAACATTTGGTTGCTTTTCTTTCAGTATTTTTTAATCAGTTTTTCAGGCACAGTTATTATTGATCTGTATGTATAATTTAGCATCCTAGGGTTTTTTAAAACAATATTATAGCATTAAGCATTTCCCACCCACTCTGAGTATAAATAATGTTTTCATCGCTTGTGGCATATTCGGATGGTCCACAGTTTAGTTAACCAAACCCTCCTTTTTTGTTGGTTTGGTTTTTTGAGGGGTTTTTTTGGGGGGGGGGGTTGTTTGTTTTTTGTTTTGTTTTGTTTTGTTTTTGCTATTATAAGTAGCCCGGTGGTAAATATATTTATGCTGAAGCTTTTGAGAAGTATACAGGAGTCCCCATGCCTCATTTAAAAACACACGATATCGATATATATGTAACCAGTCTATTGAATGGGCTGAACTTGAAGGAGACACAAACAGAAATGATACAATTTCCCCCCCGACCCTGCCTTCACACGTGCTCCGCCTGAGGCCTACCTCACCCCTCCAGGATGCCGCAGCTCTGCGCCTGCCCGCTGGCCAGCATCCAAGGTCTAGCCGGATCAAACCACACACCTGTTCCTGCTCCTGCTCGGACCTGACCGGAGTTCAGACACCCCAGCTGGGAAGAGGGCAGGGGGGTAGGCGGGGCGTGGGGGCCTCTCACTCCCTTTTCTTCTCTCCTGCCCTCCCTGCTTTAGCCTCCACATTCCCACAGCCAATTCCTTTAGGAAAATGGAATATAGCTTCTGTTGTTGGTTCTGTTCCTCTGGAGAACTCTAATACAAGCACCAAGGCTTATAGAAACACTCGGGTTGCACTCTATAAAATGTTTATATTTGTTTTCATATAGAAATATGTTAAATATCCTAATAGTTACATTACTTAACACGTCCCTCCGAACTTCCGAATCAAGTAAAAGTCTGATTTGGTGAGAGGCACTCTTTGCGACCATGCGGCACAGTCTGCCTCACCCCTGGCCCTCGCCAAACTCCTCCACATTCTCTCCTCTTACCGCCCAGGTCCCTCCCTCTCTGTCTTCCCAGCAGGACCTTCTCTTACTTCCCATCCTTTAAAGTTCGGGTTTCCCAAAACTATATCCTTCCGCTTTAAGTCTATTTGACAGGCATTCAAGGCCCATGATGATTCTGTCCTGATAAACACGAGTACCTGCCGCCGCCGCCACCACTTCTAGGAAGGTTAGAAAGGAAAGGTGAAAAGAAGGGTGAAAGAAAGAAACAAAGCTGTCATTTTTTGCAGAGGTTGAGATTGCCTGTATGGAAAAATCTGGAAGAATCTATAGATAAATAACTAGAATTAATTTTTAAAATGTATACATATATCAAATCATCACATTGTAGACTTTAAACATCTTACCATTTTATTTGTTTATTATGCCTCAGTAATAAATAAAAATAAAAAAATAAAGAAGTGTAACAAGTTTACTGGATACAAAATCAATATATAATGCTGAATCAGTGAAAGAAAAAAGATACCTTTTACAACAGGAAAAAATATATACAATACCTAGCAATAAATCTAACGAAAGTCATTGAAGCTCTTTCTGGAGAAAATTAATATACACAACCTTGGCATGTTATGTATAGCCCTTGGTGTGTATGCCTTTCCTTTTCCTCTCTCTTATAGCTCAGGTGCTTGTTATTTTCAACCTGTGGGCGGGGAAAGACTAATAAATCTGTCAGAAATTTTTCTGATTATTGATTCTCATTGACCTATTGCTTCAAAAATAAAACTTACCATTTGCACAATGCTTTTGAGTTCTCCAAACACTACCACCTTTGCTATCTTTCTCACCATAGCAGGCAGATAGGCAATGACACTGCCACCTGCAGTTCATGAAATGGAGGCTCAGAAGGGTTCAAGTAACTTGCCAAGGGACAGTCAAGTGTGCAGGCAGGGTCAGAACCCAGGTCCGGTTTGTTCCAAAGTTGAGTTCTTTCTACCACACCCTGTGCCTCTTAACTGGGGGCTCCTTCATTGACTAATTTCCCCACATACGTATTAACATAGTGCTGGAAGCTGGTGCTGGTGAATGCAATAATGAACAAAATAGACATGAACTTGCTTTTATAGAGCCCAGAGTTCCACTGAACAAGACAGACTATTAAACAATTACACAGAGCATAATAATGCCATGTGGTGAGGGCTCAGAGCAGGAGAGCAAGAAGGCTTCCTGGAGGTATTTACTTCCAAACCAGAAGAGGAGTATGAGTCACGCTGTTAAAGAATAGGGGAGAGGGTAAGGTAGAAAAGTGAAAGAAAGGCATTCCAGGCCGAAGGAACAGCATGTACAAAAGCTTGGAGGAGAGAGAGGATGGCTTGTGTGTGGAGCAGAAAGAAGTCTGGTATGGCTGGAACCTAATCTGTGGTCAGTGGGGGGTGACAGACCAGGGTCAATCTATGCAGGACCCAGCAGAGCAGGCTAAGGAGTTTGGGCTTGATCATAAGGAAAATCAAGAGCCATTGAAGAGTTTTAAGAAAGAGAGGGTCATGTTTGATTTGGGTTTTAAAAGATGGAGTAGACACAGTATCGGAATATATACTAAAGGCAGGACGCTGGGTCAGTGGAGACGCTCATACCCAGCTGATCTGCTTTCTGCCCACCTGGAGCCCTTGAAACCTCACGAGCCTGCCCCCACTCTCAGTCAAGACCCTGGGCCACAGCAGACCCCAGTCTAGCAGCTGAGACCTTTAGAAGGGGGATGGTTGGTCCCAGGGCTGGGAAAGAGGCTCTGGAGCTCTTGGAGCAGTAAAGTCAAAATCAGGATCTTATTGTCCCCAAAACTCTCTTTCTACCATCTTTCATCTCCTTTTGTCTCTGCTTCTTTCTGCAAAATGGCCTCAGTTTCTCCCACTACAACATGTCCTGCCACATGAGGCCAGAGAAGGTGACCACAAGCATCTGCTTTGAGCTCCACGACACCGAAGGCAGGAGGGAGTTTCTCCCATCGACTCCAGCAGGGAAATCCGAGGGAAGGCCTTGACTGGCCAGTCCTGAACCGGTTCCCGTGGCTTAGGGTGTAGTACTCTGACTGGCCAGCCTGGGTCACATATCCATCCCTGTGATCTAAGCCAGGAAGGATGGGGCTGAAGAACTGTAATTGATGAGAGAGCAAAAAATGGAAAGGCTGTACCATCGTCAGATGAAGGGGGAGGCTGGTAGACAGATGAAAAACAAACCAACCGCAAATAAATAACCAACAAGCAAACACATAAACAAACACACAAGATGTTCTAAGTACGGACAAACACTCACTCTTTAAGGCTCCGCTCAGCTCCCACCTCCAACAGGAGCCTTCTTTCAGCACTCTGTCAGAAGCCGCCTTATGTGCGTCCATAGCTTCCTG
>NW_017731360.1:7681135-7682656 GCF_001890085.2 Hipposideros armiger | reverse complement strand
CTATGTGCCAGGCACTGTGCTTCGTGCTAAGCATAGCTCAGTGGAACGTGACAAGCGTTAAGTGAGGTAAGTGTGTGAAGTGTGTCTAGAGCTGTTGGCACCTAGGAAGTGCTTGCAGAAAGGCAGCTGTTATTATTATCTTTTCCTCTTCTTGACAACCTCTTGGGAACAACATTATGACCCCCAAGTCCCAGAGTCTCTGAGAAGTTAGAGATGGAACTGGGACTTGAACCCAGGCCTTCGTGCATCCAGAGCCTGGGCTCTTAACACTGCCCTCCTGCTCTACCTCACCCTCCCAGTGCCAGGGCCTCCATGGGTGTTGCTGGGTCAGGACCGACCTACAGGCAACAGAGCTTATGACCAGGAGAAATCTGGAAAACAGTGTCCAGGTCAATGGAGTTGGATCTAGCAGGGCAAACAGTCCATGACTGGCATCAATCTGGCAGACGGGCAGGGGCAGAAAGAAGTCCAAGCATGGGGGTAACCAGAGAGCCCTTAGCCTGGCATCCAGGGCCCTTCCTGACCTAGCCCCCCGCCTCTCCTGGCTGGCCTACTACCCTCAACCATACACAGTTCCTGTTTCCACGGTGCATTCATTCTTATCAAGATGGCTTTTTCCACCTTGTGTACCTGGCTAACTCCTATTGATCCAGCAAAACCCAGGTTAGAGGCTTCCTCTTCTGGAAAGCCTCCCTGCCTTCTCCCTATAGAGTAAACCTCTCTGCTTTCTTCACACAGGTTCATTTTTTCCTGTATGGTGATTTCTTTGTGTGTCTCCCCCATCTGATTCAACAGCAGGGCTTAAACATGGGGGTTTGGGGGTAGCAAGTATCCTCTAGGGCTTGAATCATCACCATGCACTGGGACACAGTACTTTGTATCACTGGGAAGTTGGAGGGCCAAGGAACGGCCAAGCTCAGGAGATGCAGGGACTAAAACCAGGCCTGATTCATCCCTAAGCCTCACTGTCAGCCCACAGACCTTGAGGACCCAGTCCCCCTCCCCACTGGGGCCCGGCAACAGGGTCACCTTGAGGCACCTCTAGAGGCTTCCCCAGTAGAGGAGGAGGGTGGAGAGAATTGACTCATGAATAGCAGCTACTGAGCACCTCCTGTGTGCTCGCCTCTGGGCTGGGCCTTTCACACTGGCTCTTCATCAGAACTTCCCGGTGATAAGTTTGAGCAATGCCAGTGAGGAATTTGGGACTTAGTGAGGTTGAGGATGTGTCCAAAGTCACCCCTACTAAGCACATTCCAAACCCAAAATGGTTCAAAGGGCTCTTCTGAGGCAGAATCCACAGGCCTCAGTGACCGTCTAGGAGTGGGGTGGGGACAGGGAGAGAAGATAGGGGTCCCTGCCCTTCTCCTGTAAATCCTAGCCTCAGGGTCTTCTTATCCAAACGCTGTCCTTGCCTGACTCACTCACTCCTAACGGCTGGCCCCATCCCGAGCCTCTCAGATAGAGCACTGGACTTGGAATCCATTGGCCCGGGGCCAAGACATACCTCAACCTTTCAGGGTT
>NW_017731360.1:7659985-7677029 GCF_001890085.2 Hipposideros armiger | reverse complement strand
CTTGTTGTTGGCTGGAAGCAGAGCTTACCTTTCCCGTCATTGTTTTCAGGGGTTGCTTAACTTTCTGCCTCTGCAGAGCTGGAGGGGTAGCATGCGGGCGGGGCAGGCTACAGACGGCTGGCTCCGCCCTGGGCAGAGCACTAAAGGAGAGGGTGAGTGTTGTGGCCAGTTGTTGTCATGGCTTACGCCTTCCAGTGAAGGCCCATTGCCCTCAAAAGTCATTGTTTTGAGCCAGGAAATAGTTTAGTTTCTGTCTTGGTCTCTGTGTTATTTTTTTCAACCCATTCAGCTCTTTGAAGTGGATGGGGTGAGGCAGGGAGTTGGACCAAGGAGAGAGGGGTGGGTGGGTCACGGAGAGAGCTTTAGGCTCAGCATCAACAGGCAGATCTGCCAACAGCGAGACCAGTTGCCTTCTCAGATGATGAGCTCACAGTCCCTAGAAGTGTTCAAGTTATTACAGGACAGCAAATAAAGAAGGCTTCCTGGATTATAGGATGGAGATGAATTCAGGTCATTTCTTGGGCTAATATTCTGATTCTCTAAATTTCTCTGAAGGAGTCTATGCTGTTCCAACTCTTCTATAGAGATTCCTAAGTCCTAAGATTCTGCGGGCCTGGGAGTCCATGAATGTATCTGAAATCCCATAATTCTAGGATTCTGTATAAAGAGAAGATGCACAGATGCTGGAATTCAAAGATTCTATAAAACACGTCTTTGAGTCTGTGAAAGATGTTCTAATTCCAAGATTCTGTGCATCTCAGATGCTGTGAATGGTGCTGGCAGAGTCACAAATCCTACAGCTGTGTGATGGAAGTGAAGGTTGGGAGACCCTCAGCTTCTTACACTTCAGTATCCTTAGAAGGAGGTTATTCAGCCATTTATCTCCAGGACCTCTTGGGTTCAAAAGCGGGGTTCCTGCGAGTTCACATTTTGTTCTCCCCTCTCTCTCATCCTTACCTGGCTCACCCCAGTCTCTCCCTTCAAGGGCCCAGAGTCAGGAGTGTTGGTCAAAACATTCGAGAAGCCCTCACCCCCACCCCTCCCTACCTCCCCTTAAGCCTGGTTAACTTGCCAGCAGAGATGGACTCCTCCCTGCTTGTCCTCACCTACAGTCTGTTTTGGTTTTGTTTTCTAATTCTCCTGCAATGCATTTTCCCTGGGGAGCATCTGTCATCTTGGAGAGACAGGGCTGGGACACCACCATCACTCACCCCCGTCCGGCCCCATCCACCTCGTCCTCTCACCACCCATTCTCCTGCCCTCCCCAGACCCAAGGCAAGTAGGGTGGGCTGCACCCCTGCTGCCTTAACGTTGGGACCTTCTCGGTAGGGGTGGCTGTCACCTGTTATAACGCAGTTAAGGTCACCACAAGAATGCCTGCACCACCCCCACGTCATGAGTGGGTTAAATGGGTCTTGAAGCGCCAGGTAATGAAACCTGTTAGACAAAGCCCTGGGCAGATGTGGATCCAGCTAAACTCTTCGGGGATTTTCCCTTTAGTATTAATTACGACAATAGCAAGGGTGTAGACTTTGAAGGCCAGGTGGAAGTTTTGGGGGCGTCTCCCTCAGTATAAGCAGCTTGGGGGCAGGAAGCCAGGAGCCCACTTTCATGTCAGTCCTGTTTGTTTTTCCTGATCCACTCGCCCTGCTCTGCACAGAGGTCTTCACCTGTGTTCAGGGTTTAACGTGGCGGCTCTCAGCGGACTCTGAGCAACAGCTGCCCTGCGGGTTCAGTTTGGTTTCTCCAGAAAGGAATGGATCCCAGGGAGGGAGAAATGGGAGACCAGGCAGGAGGGGCTGGAATTCGGAGGAGGCTGCATCCGCAGTGGGTCCCCTGTGGTATCTCAGGGCAGCCCCTCCCCACCCACCCCAACCTCATCAGGAAGGTCCCGGGGCACCTGCAGCAAAGAGGGAACCCAGAGCCCAGAGCCCAGCACACTCAGCCACGGAGCAGAGGAACAGGGGTGATGGGGGTTCATCCTCCGCAGCCTGGAGCAGAGGCCTGCATGTGAGGAGGCTGAGGACACTCACCCATCTGCTTCCTGTGGCCTCTGACCCGGTCTGCTGGACCATCTCTGCAGCTGCTGGCCAGATGCAAACAGAGGGGAGCTCACACCCATCCCAGGCCTTTCGCCCAAAGACCAGACAGTGACCACAGCCACCTCTATGTGGGAAGACGCCTTGTGAAGCGAAGCCATCAGGGGACAGATCAGAGATGTGCAGCCTCATTACCCCTCTGGCCTGATTTTCTCTTGAGCCCAGGAGCTGAGGTGGCTGCTATAGTAACCGCATAGACAGAAGAGGTTCCACAGGTGGCTCCAGGACAGGATGCAGGGCACAGAAACTAGGGCCTGAGGGCCTGGGGGAGGGGCTGGCCTGGGAGACAAGGGGGGAGAAGGAGCGAGGTTGAGTTAGGAGCCCAGCTCCTCACCAGGCCCTGTGATGGGTCCTCACACACTTCGTAGTCCGTAATTCTCACAAAACCCTGAGAGCCTCTGTTAATGTCCCCATTTTTCAGATGAGAAAACTGAGTGTCCCAGGTGATACACAGGCCAAGTCACCAACTGTTCAGTAACAGGCCAGGATTCCCACCCAGACCTGCCTGGCCCCAAAGCACATAGTTTTCCTTGTGCCCCAATCAGCGCAGGCAGGAAATAACCCACAGTTATAGGCTCCATCAGGCACCAAGCACAGGGCTCAGAGTCACAGACATAAAAGTTCCAGGAGGNTTCCACTCTGCCCAGCTCATAGAAACATGTCCTGAGCGTGTCACACATGCCAGGATCCATCTTCCCCCGTTACATGCATCATCTCACTTCATCCTCACCACCACCCTGTGAACGAGTGGTTCTGCTGCACAGGTGAGGGAACTAGGCTCAGAGAGGTGATGTAACTTGCCTGAGGCCACACAGCCAAGAAGCAGTGGAGCCCCCTACCTCTCCACTTTTTGTGATTATCTGTGTCCCAGGTTGTCTTCCCAGCTCAATGGTGAGCAAGTCAAGCAGGAATCACTCCTGAGTCTTCCTTGTAGCCCCAGAACCCACAAGCAGGGCCTGGCAGCATCACTGGAGGTTTGTTCAGTGAACGCATCTGCCAATCAGTTCCCACTTCCCAGGCTTTGCCTCTGCTGGTCCCCCCGCCTGGATGTCCTTCCTTGTCTGTCTGCTGGGTCCAGTCCTCCAAGTCTCCACTGCCTGTGTCTTCAGGGAGGTCTTGGGATTTCCCAGGATGCCTTTGTGCCTCTTTCCCCTGCTGCTTGTTTAGAGTTTGGCCCCCAATCAGGTGCACATGCCCAGGTGCCCAGGACCTGCCTCACTCGGACCCTCTTCCTTGTGCCAGCCTGTGCTTCACAGGAAAATGCTCCACGTCAGCTGAACTGAAGGTGGACTCAGCCCCATTTGGGTCGGCACAAGTCCCACCACCAATGTCTGGAGGCCCAGCTCCCCTGATGTACAAATCCCCATGTACCTCCTGCATGGGGCCAGGGAAAGAGCAGAGACTCTGGGTCAGCAAGGCCTGGGCTCACCTCCCCTCCTGCCACTGACAAGCTGAGTGACCTGGGGACAAGTCAATTCACCCCTCAGAGTCCCAGGCTCCCCTCCAGAAAAGTGGGAGCAGCAGTGCCCTCCTGGGGGCAGAGCGAGGGTTAACAGGGTTTAGTATAAACACAGCCCCTGCAAACAGTAGGCGCTCAGTAAATGCCAGCCCCTCTCCCTGCAAAGGCAGGCACACTCTGTAAGCTGCACCCAATTCAGAGCTAAGATTCTAAGAACCTTTGAATGAATCCTTTATCCAGGAGCCTCCAAACCCCCAGCCCCGCCCCTCCCACCTCAGCCCCACTCCTCCTAACATAACTTGTGTGGTTTTGTGGGATTTGTTCCATCCACTACATACAATAAATCTTTCAGAATTTTTAAATTCCAGTCTTTTTTGTAACTTCCTCCTCCCCCTCTCCCCCAGGGGAACGGCTGCGTTCTACAAAGGTCACACATAAAACAGGCCGTATCAGATAGGAAGAGAGGGTGAGGACTCTATTAAGGAGCAGCTGCCATTCATTAGGAGACATTGCAGCCTCCTCTTTTCAAGGAACACACTCCCGGCCAGGGCTGCAAAGCCCAGAGTGACGCACTCTTCTCCCCACCACCTCAGAAATGCGTGATTTAGGGGCTGCTTCTAACAGCAATGATGTGAGTTCTGTGTGTTGAGCGCCTGCTTCCTTGGGCCCCTGAGCCCTGCACAGGCCACACTATTATCATCCCCACTGCACAGATGGGGACACAGGCACTGAGAGGTGAAAGGACTCCCCAAGATCACACAGCAGTAAGAGGTGGGGCTGGGATTTGAACCCAGGTCTGGCTGTTCCTCTCCCCTACTCTCCTGCACCCTGGGAACAGGACAGGATTTCAACAGAAAAGGTGAGCAGAGAAATCGGCCCAATCCTGGTGATGCTCACCAGGCTTTGGATTCAACCCACTCCTCTAGTCATTTGCATATATTTGCATGTGATGGCTCTAGAGGCCTCAAGTATAGGCAATAAAAACAATTAATTAGTGCAACCAACCAGTGGGCACTTAGCTGCAGGATGCCCATAGACCACTGTAACACAGAGAATGGATTTTGGATGTGATCCACCTTGTCACCTCCTGAGTCAGCAGAGCCCACCCTGCACTAGACCCAGCCAGCCCTTACCAATGGCCCCTCCTGGTTAGAAGCCAAGGAAATAGGACTGTTTAACTTTCTGGAATAAAGAGTCTGCTATTTTGTGTTCTTACACTATCAGGCACCTCAATAAAACCAGGGCTATGAGTAACAGGATGGATGACAAACAGGATGTTTGCCTGTTCTCTGCAAACGCAATAGAGGCAGAACTTTTTCCCAACACAGAGCTTGTGGGTGCTCAGGTACACAACCCAGTGGTAAAAGGGCTGCCTGGGACAGAGGGAGGACAGGTAGTCTGGCCCAGGTCACACAGAAACCACTTAGAGGCATCAGGTTCCCCTCCATATGGGTTGTTCTAACCAACCCTCCAGGGCCCACCCATTAATGGATGGACCCCAAGTGAGCAGAGAGGTAGAGAAGACCAGGGGGTCTGGAGCTCCTGGGCCAAGAGACTCAAATGAAGTCANTGGGTCCTGGAAAAAAAATAAAATAGGTGTAAAGCTCTTAGCACAGGGCCCAGCAGGTATTAAGTGTACCTCGAAACATTTATTTTTATTATTTATGATGATTATACTTATAACAACTACTTGAATAAAATATAAAACTAGGAGTTGTTGCTTCCTTCTGTTTTGAGACTTCTGCTTCCTTTTAGCATTCATTCATTCATTCATTCTTTGATTCATTCATTCCACACACGAGCTGGCCACTTTCCAAGGCCCATCAGTGCTCCCTTCTGCTCCCAGGGACAACAGCAGTAAAGGGGACAGATGGGACTCCTGCCTCCTGGGACTGATATTCCCATGGGGAAGAGCAAAGGCCACCAAATAGACTGACTAACGGTGGATGAGACAAGATCTTTCTGAAAATGATCTTCCTTCTTCATCTAAGAATGGAAACAACGAAACGCAATACCAGCTTCAGGCAGGCCGCCCTTAGCTTCCCCGCCTCCACCGTGTCACAGGTTGCTCCCTCGGCATGGCACGCCCTCCCCTCTTCTCTTTCTCTGCCAAACAAGCTCCCGCTTATTTCTCAACCCCAAGTTCAATGGTGCCAACTCTGGGCCACTGGAGCTCCTTCCAGATGCCCGCCAGGTTCACGAGGAGCCCCATCTCCAGGAAACATCCTCCACCCTCACCAGGTAGCTCACTTCGCCCTCTGGCCCTGGCTCATTGGACCAGAAGTGGATACTTGGCCCAAGCCAGGGCAACCAGGCTGAGATACAGGCCTGGGAGTATCCGGAGCTGGTGTCCTCCGTCGACTGGATGTCCTGGGGAGAGAAACGGCTGGGCTTCAGGAAGAGGTGGGAATGGAGCTGGGATGGGCAAGGACAGGGCGGCCGGGTGGCTTCCCTCCTCTGGGTGCCTGAGCCCCCTCCTCCTCCATGTGGGCGCTGCCTAGCTGTGCAGGTAAACGTGCTCCAGGGTGTTTCTGGCCCCCCCCCCACCTGAGAACCCAGCAAATGCCTCAGACTCCTCCTGACCCCTTCTCCTCGCTGCCGGGGGAGGAAGGACAGTAGGAGGGCTGCGCAGCCCCCGGAGACGGGTCCTTGGTTGGTCACTAATGTGGGCCTATGACTCAGGGTAGGAAGGGATGTCTTAGCCTGGAACCCTTGCCCCCACCTCCACTGTCAGGAGGACGTGGAGAGCGGGGTGAAGAGGAGGGGTGTGTCAGCATGAGAGGCCAGCTCAGTCAGCGGCCCCCTACAAGTGGGAAAAGTGAGGCCCCAGAGGAAGAGCTCAGCACCCACTGGCTGAGGGAGCAGGGGCACCCCAGCTCTCTACCTGCACTGGGACCTCGCTGGTTACACCTCCGGAGTGAGGGGAGGAGGATGAAAAGGATTCAGAGAGAGGAGGAGGGAGGTTGGTTCAACCTCTTGGAGGGGTTAAAGCAGGTAGTAGAGAGAAGACAGAGCATCACATCTTCGAGAGGCGGAGAGAGCACAACCTTTAATTTAGTGGGTTTGTTTTATTCAAGATTTCTAGCAGTTCATCAACTTGAGAGGAGGTTTTTTAACTATTACCTTTTCAAATCCTATGTATTTAAACCTGACCTTTTCCAAAATGTATATTCACATCGTGTACCTTCTCCCTGGTGCCCCATCTAATCAGCCAGGCTTGGAGGCCCTGAGTGGCCCCTGGGCAGGTCCCCAGGCTGGGTCTGGGGACTTCCCTGGAAGAGGGAGGCCTCTTTCACCTGTTTCTCCTCGTCACTGTGTCCTCTAAATGCGTAAATGCCCCGGGTTGGCTCCTCAGACCTCTTATCTTCTCACTCTCCTTCCCTCGATGGCCCCAGCTGGTTTCAAGGCTTAAATAGGCCCCGACATCAGCAACGACTGAGAGCGTTTCTCTATGCTGGAGTTCCAGCTTGTCATATCCAAATGCCTTCTTGACACCTCCTCCCAGGCGTCTAATGGGCGTCTCAAACTTAACATCCAAAACGGATCTCCTAACTGCGCCTGTGCCCAGCAGTCCCCAAGCCTGCAGCTCCCACAGCCGCCCCATCTCTGAGAATAGAAATGTCACCCTTCCTGTCGCTCACGTAAAAACCTGGGGTCACCCTTGATGCCTCACTTTCCCCCACGCTTCACACCCAATCCGCCAGCAAATCCCACGGGCTTCACTGGTAACATTCCGAAACTGACCACTTCTCACCACCACGACTGCCCTGTCCAGCCGCCCACCTCTCTCTCGGCTGCCCGCAGGGTTGCCCTGCCCCATCCATCGTCCACCCCTGATGACTCTGCCCAACCTCACCCAGCAGCCAACCACGCTGGGACATCAGTCAGAGCACATCACTCCTCTACTCAAACCCAACAGGCTGCTCACCCGCAACGCACTCAGAGTAAACCTGAGGGCCCTTACAATCCCTGATTACAAGNCCCCCAGGGCTGTTTTGACAATTCTGTCCCAATAGCTGCACAGATGAGAGATCTTCCCAGAGTTGGCAGTGTCACCAAGCGCTGCCCGAGAACATGGCCACAGTGAGTGGGCTATTAGGTAAAGGCCAGATCCCCTGCCGTCTCGCTTCGTGCTGCCTGTAGCAGATAGACATCTAGAACCCACAACCCAGCTTTTCCCAGCATCCTGGGGCCTCAGACAAGAGCCCCAGGCTGGCAAACGCCTCGATACTAGAGAAAAGCTCCCACGTACATACAAAGAGAGCATGCACAAGGATGTTTATTGCAGTACTTTTTATAGAGAGAAAAAAAGGGAAGGAACCTAAATATCTATGGGAAATGGTTTTTAAAAGGATGACACATCCATGCCAAGGAACATGACACACGGCCTCATTAAAAACAGTGCAGTAGCTCTGTGCATACAGACATAGAAAGATGGCTGGGATGCTACTAATGGGAAAAGAAAAGCCAGATGCACAAAAATGCATATTGCATGATACCTTTTATGTGTTTTAAAACGTCCATAGCAAAAACACATGCATATGTATGTATATACATGCATAGAAATGGGCCTATAAGGATTATATGCCACCCTGATAACAGTGGTTACTATGGAGAAGGGATTGAAATGTGGCGGTGAGCTGTGGAGGAGGGTAGCCCAGGGAAGTTTTTCTTTATCTAAATTGTTCTACCAACAAAGCGAATATATGCATATAGCACTTGTATCATCAAAATTAAAATTTGAAAGAAAAAATAAAGCCAGGGAGTTGTGTGCAGTGCAGCACTGCCAGTAGTGGCAGAAAACCCCCAAACAACCTAAGCATTCACCTGAAAAGAACCAGTTCAATGCAGGTGCCTCTGACCAAAGGCTGCTGGGAAAAGTGGGACAGATCCACATAGATATGTAAAAGCAAGCTACACAGTGATGCTTAGAGGATGATCCTGTGTTTGTAAAAGAAAGACAAGTTATTATACACTTAGAAAAAAATAGATATGCCAAACCACTCACAGTGAGCGGAGATAAGGGGGGAGGCTATGTCCTTGGAATCACACAGACATGGGTTCCGTCTCTACTCTGAAACCACAGAGTGACGTGGGGGTCACTCTAAGCCCCTTTACTTGTCCTTCAAAAGGAGAGAGGCAGAATCTACCACGTAGGGCTGATGGCAGGATTGGAGAAGCAGTGGACCCAGGGCTGTCCAGCAGGTACGATTCAGCAAGCTTGTTGTGAGCATTATCCGTTTTTCATCTGGGAAGTGGCTTTCGGACTGGGGGAACAGGACACAAAATACACACTTCTACATTGCTTGAATTTTTCCCCGTGAGCTTACATCACTTTCATATTTAAAGAAAAAAAAAACAGTGGAAACTAGAAGGAGGAAACAACCCAGCTAAACAGCTGCCTGGGTTGCGTTCATTCATCTGGGCACTCCACCCCCATGCCATCCTATCACAAAACTCCTGGGCCAGATGTGCAGGCCAGCGACCGCTCCAGCCTGTGAGTGTATGCGCCCAGCCACTGCCAGCTCTCACCTCGAGAAAATTCCTTCCAATTGCAAGACTATGATTATGGACAAGTGCATGTAAAATGAACAGGACCCTTAGAGCATCAGGATGCCTCCCTGCCTCGGGCTCAAGACCGAGGGGATGGGCAAGAGGTGAGTGACAGGTATTCTCTTGTCACCTGTCCACGTTCTGGGATTTGATATAGTTTCAACATTTCTCCAGCTGAGTGGTGGCTGGGTCTCCAGCTACATGAAATCAGACACATAAAAAAAAACAGAGAAAAGGCCGCTGGAGACCGTGGCTCTCTGTCATTTCGCCACTGGCTCAGCAGAGACAAGCTGGCATGTAAAGCCACTGAAGTCAATAAGGAAATGGATCAGGGTTGGAGGGAAAGGGGGAGATTGAGAATGCCACAAAATTGCCACTTCTTTGAGAATCACATGGTTCTACTGCTCTCCCTTTGGCAGAAGGGGCTCTCAGGAGGCTCCATCTAGCTGTGCAGAGGAGACCCCAGCCACTAGCAGTGGATTCTGAGCACCTACTGTGTGTCGGGCCAGCGCAGGTCCCAGGGATGCAGCAGCAACAGGCCAGGCCAGGCCCCATGGACAACCATAATGACAAACTATCTACTAAATAATACTAATATCATTCCTTGCTTGCCTACTATGTGTCCAGCTCTGTGCTAATTGCTCCACATGCATTTTTTTTCATGTAATCCTCACATGCAGTTTGAAGCTGGAAGTAAAACTTTACAGAAAAGGAAACTGAGGCTCAGAGAAGTTAAGGTGTCACCCACAATGACATGCTTTGCAAAAGGCAGCTTTAGGGTATAAACCGAGACTCCTCTGTCCCCAGAGCTTGCACCCCGACACCCTGCAGGGCGCTGCATCCCTCATTCTTTAGAACTGCTCTGGGGCCGGGGACCTGACAGCCCTTCCCAGTTGAGCGCTGTGTGGCACTGGCTGAATCGTGACGCCCTGTACAGCTGGCTAAGTCACCCTGCTCAGGGCACCTACCTGAGTGAGTGAGTGTGGGGAAAGGTAAAGGGTCTTGCATTTTCTTATCCATTTACCACGTGTTTGGCACCGTGCTAAGCTCGGGGGTGAGCAGGGAACCGCCAGACGAGGTCCTTCTCTCAATGGGTTACATTCTGGAAGATGCAGGGACTTTGGGGGAACCAGGCCATTAGCCCAAGGCATTCAAGACAAACCCGAGGGGCCAATGCTGCTGCCCAGCCCCTCTCAGCCCCATGAGGTGACCAGTCGCAGACCTTGGTCAGCACCTTCTGGGAGGGCAGGAGGGTTCCCAGGGTGGTCAGACGAAGCTGCCTCCATCCTTTCTGTGACTTCATGCTCTTTATTCTCTTTCCTTACAAAGTGACAACTTCACGACATTTCAGTTTCAGAAACTTCTAGGTCTCCAATACAGACCAAATAGCATGTTGACCAATACTTTGCGAAGTTGAGGCTGTTGCTGCTGTGGTTTTCTGCAGTTTTTTTCTTTTCAACCACCTGTGTCCACATCATGTCAATGACCTGAATTCAGGGGAGGAGCTCTTTCGCTGTCGTCTCTCCCCTCCATCCACCTCCATGTGGATTCCCTGCCATGCCCCTGGAGCCCATGCAGATGACTGGGCAGCCTGCCCAAGCCTGTGCTGGGCACTGGACAGCAGCCTGGGGTCCAAGCCCCTCACCCCAGCATCCTCAGTAAACAAACACTGCCCCAACTCACCTAGAGCTTCTGATCTTCCCCCTTCACCTCACTCCTTCCTCCTGAAGGACCTGGAGGCTCTGTTAGAACAGCAAGCTCCCGTCCCAATCTGGGCCTCAGTGTCCCCATCTGTGGAGTGAGGTCCAGATAGGGGAGCCACCCCACACACACACTCCTCATTACTCACTGTACATCTCCATCTCCCTGACTCACAGTGGGACGGACCTCCACAGGACAGGAGAGTGTGTATCATCTCTGAGCCCGAGCATGGGGCCTGCACACAGTAGGGCCGACAGTGTGTAGTTTAGAGTATGGACCTGGAGTGAGACCGGCTGGCAGGCCCAAAAGTCTATCTACCAGACATGCGGCCCGGGCACTTCGCATCTGAGGGTCTCCTTCCCTCCTCTGTAAAACGTGAGCACACTTTCACCTCCTCAAAGGTTGTGGTTGGAGGTCAGATAAGAAAANGCCTGAGAATGGGATGTATGTTGGGGTGCTCACCATATGCACTCCTCACCAGGCCTGGCTCCTGGAGGGAGCCCCAGGCTTGGGACAGAATTCCTGGCTCTGTACCACCCATAGGAGAGAGGCTGAGAGGCGTTTGCTGTTCACGGGCCAAGGGCTCCTGCCAGGAATGAAAGCAGGAAACTGCAAGGGAAAACCTGATACCAAAAAGGGGGAAAAATAATTTCCTCAGTGTGGCCACATGACCAAGCAGCAGCTGTGCCAACCATGGTGGGAGGCAGGCAGGGAGGCCTCTGGATGGGAGTGGAGGCCGCAGGGGCTGGACAAGGGGCCTGCTCCAGCCAGCACTGTGGAGGGGACATTGAGGGACATGGCCAACCTGGAGGGGTCCAGAGGCAGGGCTGGCAGGGCCAGGACCCAAACCGAGGAGCCCCAAAGAGCACCAGGGCAACAAAGGGCTTTTCCCCTAGAGGAAGAAAAGCTCAGAGGCATGTGGGGCAGACAGTCCTGGGCTCGAGCCCCAGAACCTCGAATTGCCTCTGCAAGTCCCTTCTGCTGAGCCTCACTTTACCACACCTTTCAAATGGGGAGAGCACTTTCTCCCAAACTGAGTGTGAAGAATAAATGAGGTTATTCTTGACATTGGAACAATGTCAAACTCATAATAAGCACTGATATATGTTAGCTATTCATAGTTTATATTTATAAATCACTACTTATATAACATACTATGAATATGTTATTAGATAACAATGTATTTATTTTTTATATTTATATTTACTATATGGTTATATCATATATTTTATTTTGTTTATATATCGTAATGTGCTGTATAATATATAAGTATTATATATAAGTGTATATAATATACTATAAATCACTATTTATGAGTTATTTATTATTATTCCCACTGAAAGGCTATGGGAAAGAGAGAGCAGATATGTTCTATGAGCCTGGATGGTCTTCGTTCTTTCACACATTCATTCAATCCACATATTTACCAAGGCCCTGGGAAGCGGAGTTGAGCCCATTCTGAGACATGATTGAGCAGTCACACCCCTTCAGGGTGGGCACCTTAGAAAGGACAGATGGCGTTATCATAGCTGTGAGGGTGCCGGGGTCTCAAGTTCAGCTCACATGGATGAAGTACCTAGTGCAAGCCTGCCACAGCCCGAAGTTCCATCCATGACATGAGGATCAGGAAGGTGAAGGACTTGCCAAGGTCACACAGGGCCTGGGTGTGCAGCCACACCCCACACTCAGGTCTGGGCACTGGGCACCATCCCCCTAAAGACCTCAGGTTCTCTATCACCGTCACTGAGTAGGGCGGCCTCTTACACTTTACAGGGAGCCACTTCAGGTCCTGCAAACCTGAGGGGGCAATGGGAGAGGATGCTTTCTGACCTGTTAGTAGGTTTCTGTGGGGGAGAAAAGGAGGGCCCCTGATCCAGCTGAGATTCTGCCTCCTCCTCAAAGCCATGGTGGGAGACCTGTAACTGAGGTGGCAAGTTGGCCCAAACCCCAGCGAAGATGCAGCTCCCTCTAGAGCACTGACGGGTACTTGCCCTGCACTCAGCACATAACACAGTCTCCTTTCAGTCTCCATGCCCCAGCGAGGAGGGAATTGTTCTCCCCATTTCCTAGGTGAGCAAACTGAGACCCCAGAGGGGCAGTCACGTGCCCAAAGTCACACAGCATGTAAGGGACAGTGCAGGAACTCAGCCCAGCTCTTTGGATTTTAGAGTGTGTGTACTTTTTTCCAGGTGTCTGAGCCTTCCTGGGGCCCCCAAGTCACTTCTACTTCGGGGTCCCTAATGCCCCTCCCCTCCCCCACTAGGCTGCAGTTATCTTGATTCAGAAATAATTATATCCCGATTTGGAGGTGGAGGACGGTCAGCCATTTGCCTATAGAAACAAGAGAAGAAGGGGTCAAGAAGACACTTCTTTGGGGTGCTCCAGCTTAGCCCCCACCCCATCCCCAACATTCAGGTCTGAGCTGCCTCCTGGTCCAGCAAAGTCCCTGGACAGGCCCTGGGAGACCAGAGATGCATCCAGCCCAGCTCCCTCACACAGCATCTCAGAGTAAGGGACAAGAGAACAGGCCAGCTGGGGTGGGGAGGTAACCATCTCTGCTGAGACCCGCCCGTTTCCCCCGGAGAGAGGTCGCTCACTGTCTTCCTTGGGAATCTTTGTGTATGGGAGAGAGGGGGTAGTTTAAAGAGATTAGATTAGGTGTTACTGAGGCCAAAAGTGACAGGAGCTAACCCAGCTCAGTAACTACAGCTGAATCCCATCCCCAAGATGGGCCTGGCTACCCCATTCCTGGGCCTATGGTGCCATCCTGTGGCCAGACTCCTCCATAGCAGCCTCAGGCCTGCAATTTGAGTCCCACTAAGCACTTAATGCCACTGTCCAAAGCAGTCCTTGAGATCATCTTTTCCAGGGTCAGAGGTCCATTTCACAGCTAGGGAAACTGGGTCACCCAGGTGGTGGCGAAAGGTGAATGGGAATTGTAGGAAATTTGGAGTCCAACAGGCCTGGGCTAACACCAGGCCATACAATGCTTAAGGTATCTGGCTAAGTTTGAATTTTATCCTGGAGACAATAGGGAGCCAGAGAAGGTAATTGAGCAGGGGTGTGACCTGATCAGAGGTGCACTATAAAACCATCATTCTGGTACCCATGTGCAGAATGGATTAAAGAACAAGGCAGGGAGGTGAGTTAACCTGCTGTGGTCCCAACTTCTAGAAAAGGACTAGAACCCCCTTTCATCACAGTGAGGCTGAACCTCAGAGAGGCACTGGTCCTGAAAAGAGCCCTGACTTGAAAGCCAAGATTTCAGGGTCCAAATCCAGCCCTGCCACTTTATATCTGGTGGCTTTGGTTTTGATACAAATTTATTAAAAGGATCACTGAGACGTCTGAATTAGAAATTGTATGTCTATCACCTGTCACCTAAAGGATGATCAGAAAATGGTAACTGAATGGGTGACCTAAACCTGAGCCTGACTTCAAATACTCAAAGGTTGCCATGTCCCCACAAGCAGACCTATCCCATCCCCATGTCAGCATACCCAGGTGTCAGCTGAGCTCTAGTGGCCGAGCCTCCCAGCCACGCAGTGGGTCTGAGAGGAGACAGGCCCATCCTCAGATAGCAGGAAGCCCCTGAGCAGCTCCTAGCTTCTCCCATATTAATTGCATTTGCATCGAGAACAGATGGCGTGTTGGGACTCCCCTCCCCACCCCATTTTTCACAGAGCATTGGTCCAAGAGAAAATCGTGTAATTAAAAGAGGAGGAATGCGGAACAATCCCCTTAGCGGACTTTGCCATCTTCCCTCCCTTGTAAATCCATTAATGAACTGTAATTGCAAAGACAAACCCCTTATTGAAACCTGGTAACCAATTCACTGCGGGGCCAAGAGACTCCCATTGTTGTCCAAGACCTGAGGAAAGAAAGGAAAAAAAATCCTAATTAGTTTAGTCCTGTTTATCTATACAAAAATATAAATATATCGGATACCAAGTAATGTGCCATCTGCCAATAAACTGGCTGCCCCGGGGAGACGCTGGCTTTCTTTCTTTCTGGGACTTCCCTATAACCTTCTGTTAATCAGACTGAGAGCAGAGAGAGACGTAGCAACGACACGGAGAAGGTGGTTTGTGGAACGACCTGGAGTAGCTGCGGGGAGAATTGTGATGTGTTAGCGGCAGGAGTCTGGGTTTGAAAGACCCCCAGACGTGGGCCCCGCCTTCCTGGGAGCCTGGTGACACGGTCCTGTAAGAGCTGCAGGACCCCAGATAACAGATGCAAATGAGGTCCACAGGATTTAGTCCAGACGAGGTTTCCAGCCTATCTCTGACCCCACCCTTGGGGACATCTGTCCGTCCTGCCCACCCAGCACCCAGGCCCTGGCATCTCATAACCCCTCCTCCTCCTCGAAGAACCACAGCTCAGCCTTCTCAGTCTTGAGGGGTCTTATGGCGCTGATTCTATGCTGGCTCCAGGGAGGGACAGAGCCACTGGCCCAGCCAGTCAGACAGCCTTGCATCGCCCTGGCCACCATGATTGTTCAAAGATGGGCACGGGACCCCATCTGAGCCAATGAGTCTGAATTCTCTGATCTAAAATCTGGCAAGGTAGCTGTGGAGCTGAGGGGCCGAAGGAGCGGGCCAGCCTGGGCACGAGGCCGTCACAGCGGAGACTGGGGTCAAGAGTGGAGAGAGACCAAGGCTTGATGACATGGCCGAGCCCAGCACCTCCCCCAACCCCTTCCGTCATGGAATTCCATCAACTCCCTTCTTGTGCTTGAGCTGGTTGGTGTGGAGTTTCTGTCACTTGCAACCAGGAGCTCTGACTCGCCTTGTTAACCCACGTGCCTGTGGTCCAGTCTGCAGATGGCTGCTTTTGCTGCTTCTCCCACCAGCTGCCTCTTGCCACAGAATTCCTCATTCCTGGAGCAGGAATACTGGAAACAGGAAGCAGCCCCCTCCCACCAAATGACCGAGCCCTGGGGACACACACCCCCTCCATTCGTTGCTTTCATGGGAAATCCTAAGGCTCAGCCCCAGAGGCCCCCAATCCCCAACCCACTTCAGCTCAGCCAGGACTGGGGACGGAACCAGGCCTGAGCAGGTCAGGGTCACAACAGCAGCCTCACGCTCTGAGCTGTGGCCTCTGAGCTGTGGCCAACCCCAGCCCTCACTCTGTGGGCCCCGCCCCGGCCCCAGACTCTGATGGTCTCTCTGTCCAGGACCTTCTCCAACCCCCAGCTCACTTCCTGCCTGAGCCCTACCTGCTCCCTCCTTTGCGGTCCAACTCCAGCCTCCTCCAGGACAAGATCTACCCTCTGCCAAACTGTGAGCATGCTGACTGCCTGGGAGCATGATGGGGAAAGAGCGAGGCCCTTGGGGTCTGCTGAGCACCTACTGGGTGCCCAGGGCTTGACATTCATGATCGTAGGCAGCAAAGCACGGTTTATGCTGTTGATAGGAAAGGCCGTAGCATTCGCTGAACCTAGGAATCCTGCTCCTCCACTTACTCACCTGTAAAGTCCCCTCACCTGTAAAGTGCATGACGCTCACGCTAACTCATAGGGTCACTAGAAGGATTCATCAGGGACCCCAGTGCCACCATCATCAGCAATTTCTCAACTCTCCCTGCAAGTAAGGCTTTGAACCCAGCTCAGGGTCTTGCTGCCTCACTCTGACAGCTGGTCAGCCACGCTGCACAGGCCCCAGCAGGGCCAGCCTCAAGGTCATGGTATCTTCCTCAATGTAGGCTGTGGACGTTTGGTCTCTGCCCATCCCAGCTGAGGCCTCTGCACAGCCTGACTCACACTCCATTCAAGTGCTTGTGAGAAACATGTGAGTCCCGTTGGTTAATTAGAGGCTCTGGTCACATTACTTCCTTGCTTAAAACTCTTCAGTGGCTTTACCCCCCCCCCCTCCGGATCGAGGCCCTGCTCAACCTGGTCCTGGGCCTCCTCCCTGCGCCTGGCTGCTCCCCGCCATGTGGAGCTGCATCCAGGCCCTGGGAGGGCCACACGCCTTCCTGCCTCAGGGCCCTTGCATGTGCTGCGCCCCCCGCTGGACATGCGCTTCCCCACCACCCCCTTCGTCTTCCTACCTCCTAGGCTGCTTGTGGATCCACACTTGTGCCCACCTCTTCCAGGATGCCTCCCTACCTGCCTGTGGCTTAACTAGACCCTCTGTTATACACCCCTGTGGCGCACCCTAATTTCTCCACCTTGCTATCGCAGCGGATTCTCTGAGCAACTTTCTGTGTAATGTCTGTCTGCCCCACT
>NW_017731360.1:7649241-7657985 GCF_001890085.2 Hipposideros armiger | reverse complement strand
GAGAGAGAGAGAGAGATGGCCTTGCAGCCATGTCTACCAAGGCAGCAGCCACGTGAGTGTGCCAGGCTAGATGTTCCAGCCTGGCTGAGACCTAAACAATGACAACATGTGGGTGGGTACTGTGCCAACACCACATGGAGCAGAACCACCCCCCAACTGAGCCCAGTCAACCCACAGAATCACAACAATAATAGGCGGTCGTTTTGAGCCACTAAGCTCTGGGGCAGTTAGTTACACAGCAATAGATAACTGAAATACCCTTGAACTGGAAAGCCATCAGAAACCCAGCAAACGCTGTTTTTCTCTTCTGTGAGGATGGTGGCCTCCAATCTCTGCCTTTTATTGAACCTGGAAGAAGATAGAGGCCTCCTAGCTCCAGGACCAGCATCCAGGTAGCTAGCGTCCCCACGTCCAAATTCCCAGAAAAGAGACACTGATTGGCCCAACTTAGGTCAACTGTCCCCCCATTGACCAATCAGCTGCTTCCAGAGGGCAGGGTCACACTGCATCAACATGGTGCCACCCTGCCCTCCATCCTGTGGGAGGTGAGGGGGCCATAATCTCAGAAGAAGTGAAGTGTGGGCTGAGCAATCACCACAGGCATGGGTGACAAGGACCCTCCTCAGTCAGCAGAAACACCCTAGCCCAGGGCTTGGCACAGAGAAAGGGCTCAGTGAGAGGTGTGTGTGGTGGTGGCTGGCCATTCGCTCCCCCAGGGCGGTTGTGTGACTGCCACATTGCTCTTGTGGGGCTATGACATGGCTCCTGGGTGTTGCTAGTGGTCTTATTCTGCCTCCTTGAGCTGCCTCTAAGGAAGGTCTTCCAGGATGACCTGAGCTTCTTGTAAAAGCCTTTCCATGCTCTCAACTATTAATCTCGTAGTAACACTAAAAATGCTCCATTAAACAGGAATGAGTTCAGAATATCACCCAAGCCCCCCCTCTGGGAGTAGAGGGATTGAGGTTTCAGAGGGACGTTGCTCCAGAGGGGCCTGGGAGAGGCTGGCAGACCCCAGGTGAGGCTGGGGGGACTTAGGGGTCAGCAGCCCTTCCCTTGTGCTGTCCCTGAGGGGGAGGCTGCAGTTGTCTGTGTTGTGGGTGCTGGGGAGGCTTCTGAAACACAAGGAACCAACAGAGAAGACTCCAACAGGGGCACCTGAGCCAGCCCAGGATCAGCCTGGGACCCTTCCCATCAGCTTTCTTACACACACGCTCGCCCCATGGGCTCCCGGTACAAACCTAAACCCACTCCCCTTTCCTCCGGCTGCATGAGAGTGACTCCGCTCAACTCTTAAGTCCATTAAGGGCAGGGACTGTGTCTTTCTCATAGGCCACCATCTCCCCACTGTCTGACATGGGGTATGCGCTCTGTGCTTTTGTCTGCATGAACGAATGAATGAATGAAGAGTCTGATCTGGAGCTGCGGCTCTTCTTCTCCGATGCCTTTTTTCTTTTGATGTCCTAGAGTCCTGGATGCCAGTCCTGTCTCTCCACCTGACCCAGTGCCGAGCAAGCCACTTCATCAGTCAAACACTCGGCTTGCCCTGCTGTGAAACAGGGATGCCTCACGTCTGTTCTGAGTAGGGTTACTGGGAGGATGAAATGAGGTCAGGGGAATGAATGTGTAACTGAAAAGGCAGGACAATGCGGGTTTGGGGATGGGAGCATCACCACTGCGACCACCACCGTCGCCATCCTAAAATCACCCCCATCACCCACCACCCTCGTCCGTCCTTTCTCCTGCTCCCCAAAAAACCATGCTGCCTCTGGCCCATTCGGTGCTTAAGTTAAGTCACATTTAATTGTTTTGTTTTTTGGGGTTTTTTTTCAAAAAAGGAATAGAGAAATCAGAAAAGAGAGTCACAGCACATGCAGTCAAGAAAGGGTTAATTAACTAAAAAAATGGGAATATATTAAGCTTTTGATTGAAACAATGCAAACAAAGTCCCTCTCACACTCACCCGTGCTCTCACTCTTGCACAGAAGCAGACACACACCCCATCCTCAGGCACACACACGTACTCCCTGACACTCATGCACTCCCAGCACACACACACACACACACACACACACACACACGCACGCACGCATGCACGCACGCACACGCACACACGCACGCACGCACGCACGCACGCCCTGCAGGGCTAGCAGGCTGGTGGAGGAGGGAGAGGCCTGGTGTTGTCCCAGGGGCCTGCCCCTTCCAAACCCCCCTCAGTAAATGGCAAAGCTAGACTAAAGTCGGGGTTCTAGGGGATACACACAGGGCTCTGTGAGCTGTGCTTGGGGTGGAGAGATGGAGAAGCTGCTGTGTGGACAGGAGGCCTTAGACGATCCTGTTCTCCAGGATGGCCAGCCGCTTACTCACAGCTTCCAGTGGACCCAGAGTCAAGGAAGGTGCAGGTTGACCAGAGCAGGGCAGTGATGGTGTGACAGCTGGACTCAGGACCTTCACTTCCTGTGTCCTGCACAGTGCTCGTCCCAAAGCATGTGTTCTCCCCAGAATCAAAACTTATTCACCCACTGTCCTCAGAATGGTTCTCTCCAAAAAACACAGCCAGTACTACGAGCCCCCAATGCCCAGCCCTGCCCAGTGGCAGGTTTAGGACGCTGGGTTCCCCATCTAGCCCTGACCAAGCCAGGGGAGCTGTTTGGGGCCCAGCTCCATCTGAGTACGGGCTGGTGTCAGTCATGTCACCAAGAGCCTGAGAAGTGGGGTGTCCACAGACACCATGTTTTCCTGAGTGTGTCCAGGACTCTGTGTGTGTCCATCTCTAGACAAACCTCTGCCTCAGTTTTTCTGTTTACCCTCTAGGAGTCTCTGCTTGGACAGGGTCAGTACCAAAGCTGGTGCCAGCCTGTCAGGCCAGAATCCTGCCCACCTTAAGCAGGAGGCAGGCAAGGAGGAGCCCACCTCAACCCCACCACACAAGAGGGCACAGCTCCCTCTCGCCTCCCCACAGTGCCCGCCCCCACGCCTCCCTTTTCCCCTCTGGGAAAAGGATATGTTTCCTGGTCAAGGCCTGCAGCAGCCCCTCCACTTTGGCCTGGAATTTCACAATGGACTCACAGTCACAGGGGTCTTCCTCTGGAGCAGACAGGAAGTAGAGAAAGAGAAGCGGGTGGTGAGTGGTTGGCCAGCCGGGAGGTAGGGTAGTCGCTGCCCAGGGCCAGAACTAGGGAGTCTTGGGAAGTTTGTGGCTTAGGACATCTGAGGAGGCAGAGAGACATGTAAAGTTTTCGGGACAGAGCTCCAGGGAGTGATGGAGGAAACCACTGAATATCTTCCTAATCCCCCAGACTCTGATAAAGAACTCCGATAACGGCCTCACCGTGCTGAGCACCTACTATGTGCAAGACACTGCTGTTAGGGGCCTTTATGTCACCTTGGTGACTCCTCAACCCAATCCTTTCGGATTGAAATCATTAATCTCAGTTTACAAATGATGAGCCCAAGCATTGAAACAACTTGTCCATGGCGAACACCTAGTTAGTGTCAGAGCAAAGGTGACAACGCAGGCATGTCTGGCTCTGGAGTCCATACTCTTTACCACTGGGAACCAGGGCCAAGGTCACCAGGCAGGATCAGGGGAGGGAGCAGCATTCAAATCCTGGCTCCTCCAGTTATTAAAAATTGTTCTACCCCTCTGGCCTTGGCTTCCTGTCTGTAAAATAGGGACAATTACACTCCTACCAAATAGGATTGATTGATTTAATATTCAGAGAGCACTGAGAACAGTGCCATTTGTGTAACGAGCATTCAATATGTTTGCTGCTAATAAGAGTTAGACTGGCCAGTCCACCTCTTGGTTCTGCCAACTGTTGGTGCCACCCCAGTTCCTGCTTTTCCCCACCCACATCCAATTCCAGAATGGCTCCATGCCCCAACCGCAGAGCCCCATCTGCCCCTCCCCTCGATGCCAACTCTGGCCTCACTCACCCACGCAGATCCTCTTCTGCAACTTCTTGGCAATCTGGTTGATGGTCTTGAAGTCAGCCGTGTAGAAGTAGTGCTCTGCCACGGGCTCCGAGGCGATTTCCCTCAGCTCGTCCTCCACGGCATTGCCCACACCCACGGCAAACATCTTAAAGCCTGCCAAGAAGAACAAGACCAATAAGGGTGGCCGTGGTGACAAGCAGCCATGACTGAGCCTCTTGGAGACTGCCCAGGAAATCAATGCCAGACACCCCTGGTGGCAGCTGCTGGAATTGCAGGCACAATGCCTGGGACAAAGACATTGAGGAAGTCAACACTCACTGAGACTCTACTATATATATGTCAGACCTGTACTGACTTCCTGTACTGGGAGCTTTGTAATCTCATTTAACTCTCATAGCCATCATCTGGTGGTTCTTATTGCCTTTATTTAATAGGCAATAAAATAAAGGCTCGAGTTTGTCCCAAAGTGGGGCTACCTTCCAACAGTTGGCATATTCTTGGAAACATTCAACTGAAAAAGTTCCAAGTCCCACCTACAAAGGGACCACCAAAACAAGCCACTTACTTTTTCTGGGGCCTCAGTTTTGTCACCAGTATAAGAAAGACATGGATGAACCAATCCTTCCTCATTCAAATTGAACCTGGGTTTAGGGCACTAATCAGAACAGACACTAAGATACATTACAGTTGGGCTGTGCCATGTACCCCTGGCCATGACTGGTGTTCAGGGTCCAGGAGGAAGTGCCTACCAAGGTCCTTGGCCTTCTTGGCGGCATCATTGATGTAGTCCTGGCTCCGACCATCCGTGAAGACGATGCCCACCTTCTGGGCGCCAGGCCTCGCCCCACTGGACACAGTAAACGAATTATCAATGAGGTACTTGAGGGCGGCCCCAGTCATGGTGCCCTTCTCCATGTAGGACATGTTCCGCACAGCTGCCTTGATGTCCTTCTTGGTGTGGAAGCGGCCCAGCGGAAACTCCTGGCGCACAGAACTGGAGTACTGCACCAGCCCCACCTGGGCCAGCTTGTCTGACACGTCCAGCGTGTCCACAATCTGGTTGATGAACTTCTTCACCAGCTCAAAGTTCTCTGGCCGTACACTCTTGGAACCGTCAATGAGGAAGACCAGGTCAGTGGCCGAACTCCCACCGCCGCCACTGCAGACTGGAGAGTACGGGAAGGGGAGAAGATGAAATTAAAGACAGCCCCCCATCCTGACCACTGGCTGGGTACCCACCACACACCAAGCTCTGTACAGAGGATCATCCCATTTTGTCCTCAGACGCCCTCTAGAAAGCCAGCGTTCCTGGCCCCATTTTACAGCATTGAAACCCGAAGCTCCAAAAGCTATTAAATCACGCAGCTCAGAAGGAAGGGCACCAAGACTTGAACTCAAGACTATGTGACTCCTTCCACCACACTAAGCCCACCACCCATTGTGACAAAAAGAGGGACAGAAGTCAGAAAAGAGCTTTCTGCAGACACCAAACTCTAGAAGGCATCTATCACCTTTGAGGATTGGTCCAGAGGCCAAGTGCAGGGAAGCTCGGGTGGGCTGGGGAGTAGCCAAGGCCCTGTGCCCTCCCTACTCCGCCTTCCCCAGGGCTGCCTGTGTCCAGCCCACTAACCATTGCAGGTCTTGCCGTCACTGTTCAAGGTGAAGCCCTCTCGGCAGGCACAGGTGTAGGAGCCCGGGGAGCTGACGCATACCTGCTCACAGTCGTGGTCTCCTGTGGCACACAGGTCTGACACCACTGTGGGGACAAGAGGAGATTCAGAATCTCACAGTCACAGGGCCTTGGACATCTCAGCCAGGATAGCCCCTCACACACTCAGGAAAACGGAGGCCCCCAACTGGGTAGGGTCTAGGCCCTAGACCCTCAGTCCAGGGCCAGAATCACTGCATCAGGGCTGGTGGCCCTGAAGAAGGTGTCAATGCTAATGATAAAACTAAAACTTCCCACTAAAAGGGTAAAGGTCACAGGGGTGAGAACTTTCATCTGTTTTGTTCACTGCTGTATCCCAGATGTCTACAACAGCACACGCAGTGAAGAACACAGCACATGGAAGACACTCAACAAACATTTGTTAAATACCACCGATTGAGCACTATACCATGAGTCATTTCATTGAATCCACACCACAAGACACATGCTCTTCTTAGATCCACTTTACATACGGGGAAAAGTCCTTGCACTGGCCCCGCCCCATCCTACTCGAGACCCCCGTCCCTTCTGACTGATCACACCCCAAAGACCGCCCACAGGCCCACCTCCGCTCTGCGAAGGACTCAGCCTTCTCCTGTCCACTGTCCAGGCCCCTCAGACCCTCCCGCAACACGGAAGACTTTGGCTCCCAAGCCCCACCCCCACCCCACCCCCGACATCCAAAAGCACAGGCGTTTTTAAGCCCTATCTTTACTGGGTTCCCGCCCTTCCTTGGTCCCTGCCAGGACCCTGTCACATAAAAGGGGTCTTGGCATTGCCTCTCCACAACTCCCTTAACCCCGGACTAGGGACCCACCCCCGAATCAAGCCACAGTCCCTGGCCCCGCCCTTGGTGACGGTCCTGCCTCAGTCTGACCCAGGTTACACCTCCAACCTTGCCCCAAATACACTCAGGCCCTGCCCCCAGCCCTGGCCCACCCCAGATGTGGGCACTATCTTGGTCCCTGCCCCGTAGAGGCCACCGCCCGGCCCTCCGCCCCTACGCTGACCCTCTCAGCCCGCCCCCACCCCCGCTTCGCCCCGCCTCGCGCACAGCAGAAGGCCTCCTGGAACTTCTTGGACAACTTCTCTATGACGTTGTAGCTCTCCACGTAGTCCACGTGCTCGTCCTGCGGCTCGCTGGCGATCTGCCGCAGCGTGGCCTTGTCCACGCGGCCCACGCCGATGGCGAACAGCTCGATGCCGCTGGCCCGGGCCCGGGCAGACACGTCCTGCACGCTGTCCTGGGGCCTCCCATCGGTCACCACGATGACCACCTGCAACACGCAGGGACGCGTAAGAGGAGCGGGCGCCTCTTCCCACACTGGGCTGGGCCGTTTGGCCCTCCAGTAAACCCCGGGACCGCTGGGAGAAGAAGAGACTGAGGNTGTTATACACCCCTGTGGCGCACCCTAATTTCTCCACCTTGCTATCGCAGCGGATTCTCTGAGCAACTTTCTGTGTAATGTCTGTCTGCCCCACTAGACAGTGAGCACCATGAGGCCAGAGTCCCGTGCCATTTTTTATTTTATCCCTAGCGCCCGGTGTATGCTTTGGTCTTTGTCAAGGCCAAATAAATGTGGGAGAGGAGGAGGGAGGGAGGGAAGGAAGGAAAGGGACAGAGGAAGACTGGGACTGCCCCCCTAGAGCCCCACAGTCTGACGTCACTGCTCCCTTCCCTCCCGCCCTTTCTGCTCCCCTTGCCCTCCCCACACACCTCACTTTCCAGATTTCCCCCCCACAGGTCCAGCCCTCAGCTCCCTGCAAATCCACCTTTTCTATCTCCTCCCTGAGGGCTGGCCACCCCCACCCCAAGGTCTCCCTTTGTCTGGGGTGCCCTCGGCACTACCAGTTGTGAGGAGAGTGTGTTGCCCCATTTACCTCAGGAAACTGAGGTCAGAGGGTGAAGGAGTTTGTCCAAAGCAAGGGGACTGTGGAGATTCACACCAGAGCCATGTGATCCAAAGACGGGGCCACTAACCCTCCCCAAAGGACATTTCCTGGCAACTTGGCCTGGTGCTTGGTCTCTGCCAGGTCAGACAGGTGCTTCTCTATAAAAGATGTACTGGCAGCTTTCTGTCTTTGAGTGCATACCATACGCCCCTTTGGAGATTTCTCCTTGTTACTCTTGTTTCTGGATCAGCTCTCCATTTAACCGGTGAGGAACTGAGGACCACAGGGAGATGAGATGACTTGTCCAGGCTCACACAGCCAGAAATAAAGTGAGGCTGCAATGGCAGCCCATGAACACAGGGACTTTTGCCTCTTTGGTCTCCAATCTAGCCCTGATGCTTAACAGAGGGCCTGGCCTAGGTGCAGTGCAATCGTTTGCTGCGTAACTGAGCGATGGAGCTAGCTGGCTGTCCCTGGAAGCTTGCGGGCTCATACCACCCTCCATATCTTGCCTCCCTGAGCCCTGGCACACTCAAGCTGGTGCCACTCAAAGCAGAGAGAGGCAAGGCTGTCCTTTTCTTTGCCTCTTGGTAGAGCTGGGGGTTGGTACCCGTTAACACAGGTGAGTCGAGCCACCTGACGAAAAGCAGGAGACTTATAAAGAGCCATGGTACACACTCGGGGTGGTCTCCCACCAGATAACAGATGCTCTGGGTGACACAGCCACTGGAGGCCAGGTTGCAGAAGCATCTCAAGGGACACCAGAGCCTACTGGAATCAAGGGAAATGTTGAGGAACTGACAGGTGTGGATGTGTCCCTGAGGCCCAGAAACCACCCTCCAGATCGCAGCAGTGACACCAGCTCCACCCTGGATGCAAAGTGTCCTGAGCATTCCCCATGCATCATGACATTTGTACCCAGCAGCACCCTGTGAAGTGGCATTTCCATTAATGTAGGCTATGGGTCTCGAGAGATGAAAGGCCCTGCCAAGTTACCAGGGAGTTGAGGAGTGCTGCTGGAACCCAGGATAGATGGTCACTTCCCAGAAGTGAAGGATAAAAACCAAGACACCAAGGCCACCAACATACGCATAGGAGGTGAGAGGACAGCTAAGTCAGGGTTCTCACATTGCATGAAACAGAAACTGACTCAGCCACGCTTAACTTTGCTGAGAAAGTTTCCTGGGTGTCTTATGAATGACCAAGG
>NW_017731360.1:7599517-7637431 GCF_001890085.2 Hipposideros armiger | reverse complement strand
AAAAAGATAATATCCCAGAAACAAAACCAAAAAAAAGAAAATAATACATATCCGCTAACACTGCTCTCGTTGAAAATATGACTAGTAATGATATTTTCATGAAAATGAAAGTTTCCAAGGCCATTAAATAAAATATTATAAAAACTAAAAAAAACAGAAAGAAAAAAGAAACGCAGCTCCACAAGTTACAGCTCACCTTCTGAACCTCCGTTTCTTTATCTGGAAAAGGGGGTTGTGGTGAGGTTCAAGTGAGATGACTCAGGGTAAGCAGCCAGGAAGGAGAACTGTTACTTGTAGTATCATTGCCCTGGGCCCCTGGGGAGTGGGCTTACCCAATCTCATCCCCTCCAGAGGCTTAAGCTCCTGGCACTGAAAACCTAGCTGTGACTGTTCATTGCCACATGCATTCCGCCTGAGGCCCTCTGTCTCCTTGAGTCCCTACTGTTCCCCTTCAACCACTTTTGGATCCACCTCGTAGGACTTCCCACAGATGAATTCCAGGCTGAATGCCTAATGTCGGGTGCCAGGTCCCCCAGATCCTCTGTCTCTGTCTCAACTAACACAGGAACCCTTTCCTCACTTGCCCACCCCAGGCCACTGGCCTGATTTGGGGTGAAACGGTTAACCCTGAAGATGTGATAACTACAGATGTCACCACCGTCCTCTTCACCACCTCTCTCCATTAGGATCGCCTGGAGCCACCACATCCTCTCAGCCATCATGACCATCAACCTCGTGTTGGAACTTTTAAGTGGCCCCCATAAAATAAGACCAACGGGCTGCAGGATGTCATTTCTTTGTGGGCCATAATGGCTGGGGGTATATGCTATTGTCTGTGAATATGTACCACTTATTAGCTGGGCAAGTTGCTTAAGCTCCCCAGGCCTCCGTTTCCTCATCTGCGAAATGGGGATGCTACCTCCAAGCAGAACTATGTTCATTCAGGAGTCATGTGTCAGCATCTACTGTGTGCCTGAGAGTGGGCTATGGATGAGAGTAAAAAAGGGTACCTCCCTGGGCTGGGGCCCTGGGCAGGTCAGTGGTGAGTTCTCAGGCCAACAAGGGCTGCAGTGGGGAGGTGCAGGGGCTTGTGGGAGGACCCCTGGTGGGGAGAACCCCTAACCGGCCTCACATGCCCTGGGCTGAAAAGTTACCCCATGGGTATGAAGTCTATGAAAACACTCAGCACTCTTCCTGGAGCCTTCGCTGATTGTGCAACTTGGGAAGCATCGCTTCATTTTTCCGAGCCCCTGCCCCTAAGGCTTATTAAATAAAAAATTGGCTAACGTCTATATGGGGCTCATTAGGTGCCAGGCACTGTCCTGAGCACTGTATGCATATGATCTCATTTAGTCCTCCTGAGAGCCCTTGGGAAGGTTTCATGTTACTCCCGTTTTATAAGTGAGGAAACTGAGGTATGTGAGATGAAGTAACTTGTTCAGAGTGGCACAGATGGTATAGGGGAACAGGAGCTCGAACCCGGACAGGCTGGTGGCTGTGTCCACGCCCTCAACCATCAAAAACATCTGGACTGCCTCACTCTGCCTTCGAGGAGCTCAGACTGTCGGGAGGGAAGGTCAACTGAACTGAAATAAACTGAAAATGACCGCTTCTGGGGTCAGAAAGGTGGGGAAGGAGGGGTTCAGCTCTGCCACTTCTCTTCGCTGGGCCTGCTCCCCAACTACAAAATGGGAACTTTGTAGGGGTGTCAGGAGAATTAAAGGGTCTGCAGGCAAAGCGCTTATCACACAGTGGGAACCTGCATACAGCGGGATCCCAGCAGGGCGGGGCATGTACCTTGCTGATGTCAGGGGACCTGGCACGACCACCTTCGGCATCGCTGAAGGCCTTGGTGACAGCAAACTGGATGGCTAGCCCAGTCATGGTGCCGGTGGACAGCGGCCGGATGCGATGCACGGCCTGCAGCAGCGCAGCCTTGGAGCCGTGGGCCCGCAGCGGGAACTCCTGCTTCACCGAGCTGGCGTAGTTGACCACGCCCACCCGGGTGGCATTGGGCCCCACATTTAGTGACTCGATGACCTGGGACAGGAACACTTTCACCTTCTCAAACTCCACCGGCCGCACGCTGCGTGAGCTGTCGACAACAAACACCAGGTCCGTGGGCCGGGTCCGGCAGAGGTGCCCTGGGAGGGGTAGGAGGGAGAAGACAAAGACAGAGCAGGGGGCTGAGGTCACGGGGCTGGGCCAGGACACGCCAGGAAAGGAGCAGAGTAACAGGAACTACTTAGGTCCTGACTCGAGACCTCAGGCAGAGGAGACTGGACTCAAGCCAGGGTAGCTGGGTCCTTTTGCCAGCATGTGGGCACTCGGGCAAGCACCTTGCCACGGGCCCCACAGCTCAGCCTCTGGGAAAGAGAGGCTCAAATCCTGGCCTAGGGTAACTCACTTCACCTCTCTGAGCCTCAGTTTCCTTGTCTGTACAGTGAGCTTCCTTACAGGATCTTTTGAGGACGAGCAAAAGTGCACAGAGGATGGAGCAATGATGGCCTTAAGAAAACCCTCTTCTCAGGTCGCAGCCCAGACTGCTGCCATGAACAAGGGGCAGCTGTTTCTCCCAGCTGGGCAGGAGAGCACTGAGGGGGGGCCCTCCGAGGTAGACACAGCCCCGAAGGCCAGCACGGGGCCCATCAACCTGCCCTCTTTCATCTGAGCATCAAAGCAAATCACCAAAGTGGACCCAGTTCCCCTCAACCCAGCGCAGCCTGCTGAGGGCCAGGAGAAAAGGCAGGAGCTTCTAGTGGTCACCTTGGCAGCCTGATCAGGTGGACCCCGAGACACACCCCCAAGGAAAGATGTCTTTCCAGACACCCTGGGAAGCAGCGCTGAATGCTGGGAAGTGCATGGAGTTGGTGTGAGGCAGGCAGGGCTTCCAATCCCAGCTCAGCCACTCAGTGGCTCTGGGCAGGTCATTGCACCTTTAGGAGCTTCAGTTTTCCCATCTGTCCAGTGGGAAGAAAAGGCTTACTGCTTGATGATGTCACAAGCCTGGGCCTGCAGCCTGCGGGGGGGCTCAGTACAAAAGCCCTTCCCTCTCCATACCGCACTGAGTCAGACTGAGCAGAGCTGCTTCTAAGCAAGGATGCAGGAAGAATCGGGGACGGAAAGTGTGGTGGGCTGTCCCAGCTCCCAGCCACAGTGCCCTAGACCCAGGCATCAGAGCTCCTCAAGGGACCTTAGAAATGACCTGGCAGCCACTCCCTGTACCTGAGACTACAAATATTAATACATTAACTGAGGCCCAGAGAGAGAGAGTGAATTGGTCACACCATAAAGCAGGGGGTCAGGAGCCAGGAGGCTCTAAGGCTCTCTCACTGTGTCATCTTAAGTCCTCCCTTCTCCGGCCTCAGTTTCCCCATCTGTACAGGAAGAGATGGGCATTCTAGGATTCAAGGTCCAAGGCTGACACTCTGGGAGTAGTACAACATGCAGGGAGCCTGATACAGGATGTGCTGGAAGGGCTGGTGAAGAGAGAAGGGAGCCTCAGCCCCCCAGAGCTGCACTCATCACAGAGCCATGAGCTCAGCCCTGGGCTTGGTGCAGCTCCAGACATCAGCGCCTCTCTACATAGCTTCTGCCCTCAGTGACCCAAGAATCAGCAGTCCCTGCAGCATGCGTGATCCCTGAGGGAATCCTAGGGGCTGAGAAACCAGGGAAGGCTCTAGGGCTCCTCATGTCCCCCGGCAGAAACGACTAAGGGTCACCCCTGCCCTGGCCTTTGTGAATGCCACCCTCTCTATCCCTGTACCGCCCTGCTGGCCACCCTGCCTCCCTGCCCCACTCCGCATCCCGGATCACTGCCCGATCCCCCAAGCTGTTGGTCAGGGGTCACTCCTGCGTCCCCCACCTCACACAAGCCCCCTCACCTCTGGACTGAGGGGCAAGCCCAAGTGTGCGTGGGGCCAGGAGCAGCAGCAGCAGACCGCAGAGCACGAGGCTGGTACTAGAGATGACCCTCATGGTCCTGGCAGCGTGGGCAGGAGCCGGCACAGTTGTGGGGGCCAATGGGGTCCCGGTCTTATCAACCTTGCTGCCCAGCCTCCCAGCCAGGCGGCCCCCCACTGACGTGGGGGTGCCCTGCCCCGGGCCCTAGCCCCCTTTCGGGGGGCGGGGCCGGGCTGAATGGAGGTGTGTGTGCTGAGAGAGGGAGGGAGTTGCCTGGCCTGGGCTGAAGAGGCCCCTCCAACCACAAGGGCTCCTTTGCCTACAGAAGCAACCAGAGCTGCAGCTGGAATTCAGGAAATCTCAGGTGGGTGGAGGGCGGCTCCTCTCGGGGCTGGGATCCTGCACTGACCCACAGCTGCCACTCTCAGCCCAGAGAAACCCAAGTCCGATGGCCTCACGCCCCAGACCTGCCCTGCCCCTCATCCCACACCAAATTCTTCTCTTACCTGCAATTACAACCCCAATTTCCTCATTGAACACACTTCCCCTTCTCCAGCCTCGCCTGTCCCCTGCCTCTCCGCAGGAGCCCTGCTCTCCAGCTGCACCTGGATTCTCAGAGCTTTCCTCCAGGCCTTTGCACAATGCAGGGCCATCTGCCCAGAATGACTTTCCTCCCGCTCGCTCTGCCTAACAGAATCTTTCAAGATCATAATCGGAGTAACGCGTACATTAGTACTTGATATGTGCAAGGAAGCAGACAAGATGGTTAAGAGCACAGGCTTGCAGCCACATTAGCTGGGTTTGCTATGTACTCCATGTGTGGCTATTTTTAGGTTACTCTGCCTCTGTGCCTCCAAGTCTTCATCTGGGAACTGGGGGTGCTAACAGTGCCTACCTCCTAGGGTTGATTAGAGGAGCAGAGTTATAGGAACTGTCTCATTGGATTCTGACAACCTTGTGAGGAAGTGACTATTATTATCCCCATTTCCCAGACGAGGAACTGAAAGACAGAGGTGAGTAACTTGTCTAAAACCACACAGCTAAGAAGTGTAGGGCCAGGATAGGGCCCCAGGCTGGTGCTGCCAGCCACCCTGCTGGCTCTGGAGGTGCCTTCTCCATGCCCACCTCTCCCCTGCTCCCTGGGCTAGGCCCCCCTCCCTGTGCTGCTATGCATTGTCTGTCTCACCCACGAGCACATAAGAGTCTGGCTAATTGATCTCTGCATCCAAGCCCAGCCCAGGGTCTGCATAGAGGAGGCAAAACTAAAGGCTTTTAAATAAAGGCACATCACCAGGAATGTCCCTATAGTTGCATCTCGGTCCAGTAGTTGATGGGATAAAACAGGAGGAGCATGGGCTTGGCCACCTGAGAGACCCAGGCTCAAATCCACTTCTGCTATTGACTGGCTGTGTGACCTGGAGCTGGTGACTTAACCTCTCTGAGCCTCAGCTTGTTACCATGCAATGGGAATGGCAGTACTTGGCCTGCCCACCTCTTTGGGACTATGTGAGGAAGCAATGAGAAGACAGAAGTGGAGATGAGAGTCAAAGAATTACCATCTTCCTAGGCGGTAGAATCATTAACACTTAAGACCTGTGCACATCACTCTATGTAAATTATACCTCAGTAAAAGGAAATGTACAGGCATTTTTTTTAAAAAAAATGATTGTGAGGCACAGCTGACCCAACCAACATTCTCACAATCTTCATCGATAATGGCACAGTCATTTACTATATCGCTGTATCTCCTTTGTTCTCCTGACAAACCTGTGATGCCGGCAAATCCAAGTATATTAATTAGCCCATTTCTCCGATGAGGAAACTGAGGCCTAGAGAGATTCGTGACGCCTAAAGCACCCAGCCAGTTTAGAGGCAGAGCCAAGCCTGGAACTCAGGTTTCGTTCACCTTTGACCCAGCTTTAGAGAAGCAAGTTAATAGCATTTCCCTCTGACTTTCCCCATTTAAGTTTCATTTATTCATATAATTCATAGCCCTCCCCAATTCCAAAAACCAGGAGGCTGCTGGGGGTTTTTTTCTCTACAACTTATAAGCCTAATTCTCTTCTCCAGAGACTACAGGCACGATGACTGTGGTACACACCACTTCCCCGTATTGTGTTTTTTGGGGTTTTTTTAAGAGTTTATTGGGGAATTGGGGAAGGGAATAGTGTTGGGGAGTTGGGGGAGGGGAACATTGTGTTTTTCCAGGTCCCATCAGCTCCAAGTCAAGTTGTTGTCCTTCAGCCTTAGTTGTGGAGGGCGCAGCTCAGCTCTGAGTCTAGTCACCGCTTTCAATCTAGTAGTGGGGGAACGCAGCCCACCACCCCATGCGGGAGTCGAACCAGCAACCTTGTTGCACACTGGGCCATGCGGCCGCCCGTTGGCAGCTAGGCAGCAGCTCAGCTAGGGCGCAGCTCACTGGCCCATGTAGGAATAGAACTGGTGACCCTGTTGCTCAGAGCTCGCGCTCTAACCAACTGAGCCACCGGGCCGGCCCCTGAATTGTGTTATAAGTGTGTTACCTGCCTCCCCCAGAGGGTGTTAGCTCCCTCCAAGCAGGAGTTTTGCCTGTCTCAGTTACCACTGACTCCCTGGGACCCAGCATGGTCCCTGAAACAGGGTACATGGTGAGCAAATAAATAAATGAACTAAAAGGAGGAAATAATGGTGAAGGGTCCAACCGGAGTCAGCAATGGTGATTGACCGACAGTGACAGAGTGCTCTCCCTGTCGCCCTGCTGAAGGTGGACGAGGAGAACGTGAGCTGGAGTCCCCTCGCCCACCGCCCCCTCTCCCCAGTGGACAGGGCTGTGTCCAGAGCTCAGGGTACAAAGCTCTCTTGGCCAGGGCAGCAAGCAGCTGGGCCCATGAAATAGCTCTTTCAGCTCCAGCCCTGAATGGCAGTTCTATGGACTCTCGGAGGAACACAGGCGCCTTCTCTGTGTCACTTCTCTGCTCATTAGCAGAGCCACAGAAATATGCTACAGGTAAGTTTTCAGGGACAGAGGTGGGTTCCCCCAAAAAGGGGGCAGCTTTAACATTCCGTCGTGGGAGCAAGGGCTTAGGGGGAGGAGATTTGGAAGTTCAGCATATACATTGAGGAAAGAAAATAAATATTTGTGTTTTTAAAGTGTGAAACATTTTTCCCCAGGAATCAAAATTGGGAACAGTATGTCCGGTATGGGCCAGAGGAAAAAAATATGTGTTGAGGGGCCTTCCTCGAGGCTGCTCCCCAGTCAGACAGCGGCCGTGAACGGCTCCCGCTGTTCCCGCTTCTTGTTTTCACACACCTCAGGTTTCCAGAAACTTAAAGCTTTTAGTGTTTTATCCAAGAGAGAGCGTTGTGATAAAGTGAGAGGCCCCTGGGCAGAGTGCTGCTCAGTGGAAAGCGTGAAAGACCCCCCCCCTCCCAACCCCAAGACTCAGCGCTTTTCCTAAAGAGCAGACCTGGTTACCTGGAGCTCCCAGGATGAGCGATGCGACCTCACCTAGGTCAGCATGTCCCCGTCCTCCTTGACCCTCCACCATCACAGTGTGGCCGGATCCACATACACCATTACCATTATTTATTGAATCTTTTTCCCTTTAAATCCACTTTTTGAAAAAATGATCCTCCTCCTAGGACATAATAGCCATGAAAGCACTGGTTTGATGTAGTTCATATGTTCATTCCACCATGCCTTCAAATAAATTTGAAAGCAGTTTAAATTTAACTTTTTCACCCACCGAGCACCCAAAAAGTATCGTGTGTTCTGCCAATGGTGTGTATCTCAGACTTTAAGGAAACCTGTGAAGTGAAAAATACTTTGGAAACGGACAGAGATGGATGGGATACCATGTTCTGTCACCTGCCAGCTGTGCTGACTTCAGATGATTCTCTTCTGCCCCTCGGTTTCCTGTCTGTAAGTTGGGATCTCAATGCCAGTGTCACAGGGTGGTTGAGAATGAAATGTATTGAATGCGGCATCAGTGTTGCTTCCACCATGAGTCTGTATTAGTCAGGATAGAACGGGCTAAGCTGCAGTAATGAAAAAGCCCTCGGGTCACAATAGCCTTAATACAAGGGTGTGTGCTCTATCTTGTGACAAGGGCTGGTGCTAAACAGGTGCCTCCCTGCACAGGCCCTCCCAAGGCTGCCTCTCTTCCTGTGCCACCCAGTCCAATCCCTCGTCTCCAGCCTCACGGAGGAGAGAGAGACAGCAAGTGTGTCTCTTAGCTGCCTCACACAAGGAGTGCACCTCGCCTGACTCTGTCTAGAAGCCCAGGGGTGGGCCGTAGGTGTTTAGTGAGCAGCAAACCTCTCTGTCACCTTCCCAAGTGAAAAAGCTTTCGTTGGCCCTACATCACCTCTCGATGCAGATTCAAACTTAACTGGGCATTTAAGGCACTTCACAAGCTGTTTCTTGCCGCCTTTTCCAGGCCACTGCCAGCCTCTCTCCATCCCCTCTTTCGTTCCTCTCTCTTCTCTGCCGCAGGATGAGTGACTGCCTCTTCAGTCTTCTCATCGCACCTTTTCCCCTTAATTGCAGCAGGTTCCATTTCAGATTTTACTGATTGGTTTTAGTGACTCTTGCTCCAGGGGACTGTGAGAATCTCAAAGGCAGAGACTCTGCCTTTTGCACCAGCACATCAGAGTTTGTGCTCAATAAATGGTGATTCATTTTGTTTGGGTAGGGGGAGAGGGGACATAAAACCTTGAACCTCAGGCTCTGAAGGAAACTCAAAGGTCATCTAGACAGTCTATCCAGCCTGCCACCCATGATACTCACCTGGAGAAGTTGTTAAAAATACAGAATCTACCCATGTTGGATGCCATCTTGGGGCCAGAGGGTCAGCCCACAGCCTTGGGGGCAGCTGTCAGAGCTCCCGGTGGGGAAGGGCACCCACTGTCAATCATGCTGAGTGGGGATTGAGCATGTGGGGGGAAGGCTTAGGTGTGTTTAGCACCAGGAACCATAGCAGACCCTGTCAATACCCTGCCACGGACCTTCAGCCCACCTCTGGGTTCACCTACTGTTTCGGTGGGCTGTTCCCATCAGACTGACAGCGAACAAGGCAGCCTGGGCATTTCACATCCTCAGGGCAACCTTCAACCAGCAGGGGCTGGGCGCTGTGGATGAACACCCCCGGTTTCCCATCCCCCGCTGAGCAATTCTGAGACATGCTCCTCATGGCCCCTCAGAAGGTCCCCAGCAGGGAGTGAGCCCCAATTGCCCACAGAGGTGAGCTACTTATTAACACCCTTTTTATTGGTTTTTATCTCTTCCCTGCCTCATTTTCCCCCTCACTATATTTCCTGGGACCACCTCCCAAATAAACTACCTGCACCCAAGTCCTTATCTCAGGATCTTCTTTTGGGGGGAACTTAAAAGAAGTTAAAGCAACGCTTTCTCAAGTGTGAGAGTCCTAGACTAGGCTGGGTTTGGGGTTCTCCTGGGGGTGGGGGAGAACAACCCTAACAGGCGGGGCAGGTGAAGACAAGGAAAGGAGGTACCTGTGCAGAGCCCTGGGGCCAGCTGGAATCTGCGAGTCTCTAGGCGGATTCCTCATCTAGATGCATTTGCAAGTTGGTGTCTGTTTTGTGCTTCCTTCAGCTACTCCCAAACTGCCCATAAGTTTGGTTAAGGTTTTGCAAAAGAAAAATACAGATTCTCAGGTTCCCATTCCAGACCCAGCAAATCTAGATTTCTAAGCTCTCCAGGTGGTTCTGATGTAATTAAATCACCGATATCATCCAACCTCCCATATAAAACATAAATTCTCTCTTTGTCTCTGGAAAGCTGTAGTCCAGCCTACGGTGGAACACCTTTTGGACAGGGAGCTTGCTGTCCCCCAAAGTATTCCATCCCGCTCTGAGAGTGAGCAAGCCTGTTGGTGTACCATGTTCGGTGACCTGACAATCCACTGAGCTGATTTTTCCCTAATGAAAATATCTTAATTACTTACAAACATCCTTTCCAACACAGATTCCAGCCCCCTGACAGCCTGATGCCAGCTCCCAGTGGCATTTCTGTTTTTGGTGTTTTTTTTTTTAAGATTTTATAGGGGAATTGGGGGAGGGGAACAGCGCTGGGGAATCGGGGTAGGGGAACAGACAAATTGCTGTCCTTTTGTTCTTCAGCCTAGTTGTGGAGGACGTCGCTTCACTGGCCCATGTTGGTGTTGAGATCATTGTACTCTTCCCGGCTGAAGCAGATCAGTCGCCAGTCATTGGACGGCCGCTCATGGTGGCTCATAGCAGCTCACGCCGGCTGCCGGCCACTCACACTGGCTGCCGGCTGCTCACGGTAGCTCACGGCAGCCCACTGCAGCCCTACTGCAGCCCCACTGCAGCCTACGCTGTCACTGGCAACTCATGGCAGCCCAGCTCCAGGTTGAGCTGTTGTTCACCATCTTAGCTTTAGAGGGCGCAGCGTCACTGGCCCATGTGGGATCCAAACCAGGGCCCTGCTGCTCAGAGCTCGCACTCCCAAGCCAACTCTTAACCACAACAAGCCACTCGGCCGGCCCCTCCCAGTGGCATTTCAATTTGTCTCTTTCCCTCTTAAAGATTTGGGCTCTGGATTTAATGTAATCCTCCAGCTAGCAGAACAGAATATATTTTCTCCCACATTTACCAAAGTACCGAACCTCTATTCATGTTGCCTGAAATTCCCTGCTGTTTTCCCCTCAGCCTCAAAAGAGAACCTCTGGAGACCTGAGAAGAGTGCATGAAGATGTGCGAGCAGTGGTCAGCTGCCTGTTTCATCCTTCAGTTTCCGAGCTCTGGATCTGCACTGACCAAGGCTTCGGACATTCAGGATTGTTGCTGCTGCTGCCACTTGGAAGGAGGGAAAAAAATAAAGCTTCCTCCAAATTGGGAAGAGGTGGTCCACATGTTTTCTATTGCTATGTAACCAATTACCACAAATTTAGCAGCTTAAAACAGCACAAATGTGTTATCTCACAGTTTCTGACGGTCAGAAGCCTGGGGACAACAAAACTGGGCTCTCTGTTCAGTGCCTCACAGGCTGAAATCAAGATGTTGGCTGGGCTGCGTTCTTCTCCAGAGCTCAGGATCCCCTTTTTAAGCTCACACAGTGGTTGTCAGAATTTAGTTCCTTGAGGTTGTCAGACTGAACCCCCTTCCCTGCCCCCATCTCTTGTTGGCTGTTAACCAAAGGCCACTCTCAGCTCCAAGAGGCCACCCGCAGTTCTTTGTCATGTGGTCTCCTCCAAAGCCCTCTCATGCTTCAAATCTCTCCCATAACCAAGTTCCCCTCTTCAGGAAGAGCCTAGTCCCTTTTAAGGGATCACCTGATTAGTCCAGGCTCACCCAGGTAATCTCCTTTTCTTAAAGTCAACTGTGCCACGTAACATAACCTAATCACAAGAGTGACTATCTCATCAGATTCACCGGTTCGGCCCATACTCAAGGGGAGAGAACTATACAAGGTCTTAGTCATTGGAGGCCATCTTAGAATTCTGCCTACCTCCAGTGGTATATATGGGCATAGAACAAAGGAGGGAGAGAGGATGGCAGGGGATTGACAAGGAAATACAGCATTTTTCGATTTACGGGTAGTTGCTTCAGGGTCAGTATAGGAAGAACTAGGTGCTAACTAACATACCCAAATTACAACCCGCTAGTTACTCTCATAGTTCAGTCTCCAGATCCTTCCTTCTGGGATGCCTTGGTGATGAAGGATGGTAGAGATAACGTCCTGTGGAGTTTGGTGACCTGGGAGCAAGGCCTGGCCTTGTTCTGACCCACGGAGTGTCTACAAGCAACTGAAGAATGTTAGAGTCAAAATTGCTCTACCTTCAGCCTCATAAAGATATCCAACCCCGGAAACACTTCAGTGTTTCCTTCCACACTCCCCTTGACATACCCAAGCAGAGAGCTGGGACAGTACACAGGAACATTCCTGGCACGGTCCCTGTTCCTTCCATTTGAGAAAGGGCTAAGCCAGGGCCTCCAAGAAAACCATGAACCACCAGACAAAGACAAAGGGCCAGTATATCAAGATAAGACAAGGAAACCTGCTAGGACAGCCAAGACCAAAATGGCCACGTGAATCACCTCCAAGTAACCTCCAGCCACATTATATGGTCATTATAATACATCTCCATGCTAAATGACACACCCACCTGCGCCATGACACCTCTGGCAAGGACCATATAAGAACGCAAAACAGGGATGTATCCCAAATTCCCAGGAAAACTCACCCCTTCCAAAAACTAATAAAAATATTCCTCCCCCTTATTCCCATATTAAAAAGCTTAATAAAAACCACGTAAGGAGGATGGGGCTGTCTCTTGCCTCAGGGCAGCCTCTACTCCCCCGTGGAGTGGATTACCTCACAATAAACTACGTACTTTTGGTTTTTCGCCTGGCTCATGCTTGAATTCTTTCCTGCCCAAGCCGAGAACCCTCTTTCCTGCAATACATTGTCCCACCTGAATGAAGTGCTTTAGAATTAACACCTTGGTTTTTCCCAAAGCCCTCTGATAGGAATTCAGCTCCACCAGCCCAGGAACTTGGGCCTGTCAAGGTCAAGGCTGAATGTATGGCGGTGTTGTAAGCTGTGAGTTATCAGAGGTGAGACTCCCAGACTGGTGTCATCCTCTGGCACGTGGTCACATCTCTAGGCCTTTGCCCAGGTTGGCTCCCTACCTGGATTGTCCCCCCCCCCCAGCAGGTGGAACAGAGGAAGCTGCAAGTCCAGTGTCAACCACCTGGGTCCCTGAGGTGGCAGCAAAACTGTTTACCAGACGGACTCTGTTTATTTAGAGCTGTGGCTCCCTTGTGCTGGCTGCTCTCTGCCAAGCCCACTGCCTATCAGACGCTCTTGGTGGCTAATTAGACAGGCTTCCTCCTAGCGTCCCAGGAGACTGGAGTGCGAGCAGAGAGCCCATCTGGGCGGGTAGTGGGCAGGGGCCTGTGGCTGCAGAGACCCACAGTAGCTTCTTCTTACACTCACAGCAGAGGTTCCAAGGCCACCCAGAAACCCCAGGTGGGCCCAAGGGTGGGTCCTCCCTGACTTCCTTTAACCTGGGAACTGCTTTTCTTGACACTTAAAACTATTTCATTGCAAACCGAAGACATTCCCAGGGTGCCTGATTGGACGTGAATCTCTGGCCTCCCCAAAAGTCAGCAGAGACCCACAAAGTGGAGAACGTGCCCATGATCACAGAGCAAGATTGCTCATCTGTAAAGTGGCTACACTGCCCCCACCCCCAGGCTGTTGCGGTGTCACTGGGCTTCCCATCCTGTACAGGTCCCCTTCAGGCCACAGCCCCTGTGTGTGAGGTCTCGCCTGTGGTTCGTCACACCTCACATGTGCTGTTTTGGTCTCGGGCCCTACAAGCAGCCAGTCAAGCTGGAAGCCAGAGGCCAGACAGGGCAAGGAGGCCTGTGCTTTCATCTGAAGACATGCCAGCATCGTGTCCAGCGGATTGGTTAACACCTCCACAAACCTTGGTGACATCCCACCCACGTGGTCCACAGATGACACTCACATTCCCACCTCCCTCCTTCCTTGCTGTCCTGAACGCCAGACCTGTAAACAGCTGCCTCCTGAGCACCTCCTATCATGTGTCCCTCAAGGCAACTCAAATGCAAACAAAGCTCAGTGTATCCTCCTTTGTCCCCATCCTGTGTCCCTAGCTCAGAGCTGGACACCAACCCCAACACTCTCCAAACCTGGGCATCCGCCTCGATCCTCCCTCTTCCTCACTTCTGTGTCCAGGCTCTGCCTGTCCTGCTTCCCAGATAGCTCATCAGTATACCCAGCCCCACGGCCACTGCCTGCTTGCAGTCCCCAGAATTCCTCCCCTGGGCCACTTGCCTGTCAGCCTTCTGTCTGGGCCCTGCACCCACCATGGACCCCTGTCTCTCATCACAGGCCCTTGAGCCAGGCCCGTCCTCCGTGTCACACGTAACAATGGCTAGGCCTCAGTTCCCTCTTCAAGGGGCTTTCCAAGGTTCTAAAATCAGGCCGTTACTCTGCGCAGCTTCGATGTGGATGAGGTGGGGCAGGAAGGACGACAGGACAAGCTCAGGCTGCAGTCAGGCCCATTGGAGTTAAACCCCAGCTGTGCCCCGCAACCAGTCATGACTTCGGGCACGTGGCTTGCCCACCCTGAGCCTCAGGAATGATCGCCGCACAGCACCTGCCACAGGGGGTCAGTGGGAGAGTCATGGAGACGACACACGGAAGAGTCCACTCCATTATGGGGACCATTCCTTCCTGCTACCATCAGAGCCTTGAGAAACTGGGGTGCTCCCAGTTTCTGCCACTCGGGTTTGGTTTTACAGGCTCTTCTTCTCCCCAAGAGACAGCCTGTCTGGGTGGCCCTCACCTGCCCTCCTGCACGCAGTCCCCTCTTTCCTGGGGCCGGCTCCTTTCAGGGCTTCTAGCTCACACAGGCCCTCTCAGTGGGTCCAAATCTGGCCCTGTCAAAGGACCCCTGTGTGAGCCTCAAACAGCGCATTGACAGGGCCGTGGTGAGGGCTGCCCAGCCGCTCGCGGGCTGGCTTGGCTTGGCCGGTCCACGAGACTTCCCCAAACCCAGCTATTTCCTGTTCCTTGCGCCGGCCCCGTCCCAGCTGCCTGGCCACAGGGTACAATCCCACTATACATCTCAGCCGATTCCTTGGCTCCAGGCCAGGGGTAGGGGTTGGGGAGTAACCTCAACTGTTCCTCGGGACACACGGCCATGGCCCCTTGGTGTCCTCTTGACGAGAATGCAAGGTTGGAGACAAGGCCAATCCCTCCCTCCTGTAACTTCTGCCCCCAATTCCCATTGGACGGGGGCTTCCAGCCCTCTTTGTGTGGATCATCACAGGAAGCAAGAGATCACACAGGCTAGGACCCCAGCCCCTCTTCCAGCCTTCATATGGAGTACGGGGGGGGGGGGGGGGGGGGGGAAGCCACTTGGTCTAATCCCTAACCACTGTGTAGCTTCAGGAAAGTCATTTGATGTTTCTGGGCCTCGATGCCTTCATGTGTGAACGGGAGCTCACTGACCATCTCTGTTAGAGCCTCAGTTTCTTGAGGATCTGATAACAGAGCAGACAAAATCCATAAAGAAATCTGCTCTCCCCAAGAAAGGTTGGCAAACAAGGTTGATAACACCTCTCAAATCCGCCCCCGTCTCTGCTTCCTCACAGGACGGTTTCACCAGCCTCCGTATGGTCCCTCCCTGCATTTGGTCTCTTTCCTAAAACCCAAACCCAAGCCTGACCCTGTAATTCCCCTGCAAAGACTCTCCCTGTCCCAGGATAAGTCCACACTATGGGGCGTGACATTCAAGGCTCTGTCAGGTCTCCTTTGGTACCAGTGATGGAGCCCAACTCAAACTGCCTCAGGCTTTCTGCTGACTCCACTCTCAGGCAGACCCACCGCAGCTCAGCCTGGGAGGAAGAAGGCGAGAGGTAGAGAAAGAGGAAAAGAGGTTATTGAAGAATCTGATTCCTAAGTCCAACCATGCCTGAAGTCAGAAATCCCTGGACTTTTCATTTACGTGAGCCAAGAAACATCATGACCACCTTTTTTTTTTTTTTTTTTTTTTTTATAAACTTGGTTCACCAAGGTTCCTGTTACTTGCAACCATCTCCTTCCTGTAAATGCCGTTCTTGGCTAAATTTAGCCAGGGCGAGCTTGCATACCTAAGGTATGCAAAGGCTCTTCCTAATCCAGGCCCCAACACCTCAACAGCCTCCTCTCCCTGCCCCTCCGCCCCCCACTTGCAGCCACACTGAGCTACCAAGCCCAGCTCCCCTCCCCCACACCCACGGAGGCCTTCCACATCCTGGAACTTTTGCCTAGAACATCCTTCTCTACTTTGCTTACTGCTGCTCACCCGTCCTTCAGACTCAACTTGGTGGAAACCTCTTCCAAGAAGCCTTCTCTGGCTGTCTGAAGTCCCTCAGGCTTCCCCTGTCATGGCGTTAGACATGAACTATTCTAATTATTTGTGGGTCTGTCTTCCCCTACCCAGACTATGGGTAACTGGAGGCAAGTCTGACCCATCTGGATCACCCCCAGTGCCCAGCGCAGCACCTGGCTCCAGGTGGGTGCTCTCCAGGTGAGTGGAGTTCACCCCTTATCTGGGAGACATCAAGGTGTTTACATGGTCCGTGATTCGTAATCAGAAACAGAGCCAGGTCATGATATTCTCCAGCTGACCATGACCCCTGTGAGTCTCTGGACTGAACAAACAGGTGTGTGTGTGTGTGTGTGTGTGTGTGTGTGTGTGTGTGTGTGTGTCTGTGTCTGTGTGTCTGTGTGTGTGTGTGTGTGTGTGTCTGTGTGTGTGTGTGTGTCTGTGTCAGGGATGATGGAGCCCCATCTCTACCATATTTAAGGAAACACATCAAACCCAAGAGAAGCACGTTGCTGCTTTATTGAAATTTCTTCCCCATCCCACACAAAGCAATTACATGAGCAGGTATTAGTAGGGAGTCTCTTGCACAGCCCTCTCTCTCTGTACCCCCCTAACAGACCCCAGAAAACCTGCCTCCGTGGCCCTATCTCCACCTTTCGGTCAGCTCCCTCAGGAGCTCCAGCCCCCAGAGAAGCAGGCAAAAGAGGGGGTGTTGCGGCCTTCCCTAAGGCACCACCAACACCAGCCTCCATGGCAGGGTCTGCACCCACAAAAGGCTTGCCTGTTTTGACTGAACTAACCTGTGGATTTAGTCCAACAAATGGATTTACCTGATTTCAGGGCTGAATTTCTGTTTGATCATAAGCATCGTACAGAACTGGGTTGCCTACCACCACGATGGTGATGGGTGGACTGGCCTGTGGAATGGACTGACAGCTTGTTACGAGAGATGATCATGGTGGAGGAGACCTGTTTCACAGAGTCCACTGCTAGGGCACTACTCTGACCGTGTGTGACTGATTATTAACGATGACAGCTCTTGAGCAAAACCATGTGTGTTGGAAGGGGTCGTCTGATGACTGAAACTACTGTTACTTCCTGGAACAGGCTGTTGAATGATGGTTTGGCTATTGTCTAGCTATTCAGACGCTCGGAAGTACCGAACTGACCAGAGTGGACAGCCAGTTATTGGATTAGATTGAACTGAATGGTTTGGGGCTAATCTGATTTTTTAAATTATTGCATTTAATCTCTATTCTAAATTGATTGATGGTTGGCTAACTTGATACACATGTAAGCAAGCTATTTGAAGAAATTGGATATATGATTTGGTGGGGAGGACTAATTGATGATTACTTGACTAAATTGTTGCGTGAACTGACAACTATTTACAAACCAATGCAATGGACTATTGTTTGACCAAATTATATTACCGGACTGACAATCAGCCTCTTGATTAAACTGGTCAAGCTGAAAACTTTTTAACCAAACTCACTGAATTTAGAATGACCAATTGTTTAAACAAATGTCAGAGATGACCAAAATAAGCCAAGTGTCATTGGACTGAATTTTTGAGAGACCCAAGGAGTCATTCAGCCTAAAGGATTGACCCAATTGTGAGCATCACCCAGGCCCTGCAAGAAAAGCAGACCAGCGAGGGGAACACAAGCAGATTGTCCTGACGTCAGCCTGGTGGTTCACCCAGGCCACAGGGGCCACCAAAGCAAAGAAGTGGATTGCAAGGCAGCTCCACCCCTCGCAGCACCAGGGCTCGGGCCTGGTGCACGTCACACCTCAGAGTATGGGGGAGGCGCTGGATTCCCCTCCGGAGTCTTGGGTGGCAGAGACACAGCTTCCTCGTAAGACGGCAGGACCACCTGGGAGGGACAAAGATAAGGGCTGAGGATTGGCCAGAAGGAGCCACAATCCCAACCTGGAGTCAAGAATGCTCCGACTTCACCTCTGGCAAAAGGATGATGATGACAACTAGCACGCCTGGGGTACTTACTACGTGCTAGGTGTTTCATGCACGAGACAGGTACAATTCCTGTTGCTATAGTGGACGGACTTGCCTGTTCAGCATCAAGCCCCCTTGTTTTGGTAACAACACACCATTTTCCCCAGGAAAACATTCTCAGCTCCTGTGCTTCCAGAAGAATTGACCCCATCCCTCAGATCCAGGGATGGACATGAGACCTGGGCATGGCCACTCAAAGTAGAACTTCATGTCCCTGGCTACCTCTCATCACTGGTTTGAAAATTAGGCTTGTGATCCAAGCTGGTCCAATCAGACATGGTCTGGGACTTCCTTTCTGCTAGGGTTACTGAGAGGGTGAGATGTCAGCCTAGGGATTTTGGCAACCATATTGCCCCCATGAGGAAAGGGTTGCCTAGAAATGGAGCCAACACTGAGAAAAGTGGAGTCAAGACATGGAGAGGACGAGATCATGTCCAGGTGTCAGGACTCAGCCAGGCCTGAGCCAGACCTACGTTGGACTTTCAAAATCTGTGAGCTAATAAACTCCCTTTTTTTTTTTTTTTTTTACTGAAGTCAAATTGAGTTGAGTTTCTGCCACCAAAAAAGTCTTGACTTATACAATCCCCATTTTACAGATGAGGAAAGTGAGCACCAATAATTTAAACCAGCTGCCCTTTTCCCATCACTTCTCCAATCAGCTGTTTCTAAGTGCGCTTCATCGCTCTGACTAGAAGGCCCCTGCCCCTTTCCCAGCAAACTTGTACCAAATGACAGTCTAAGATGTGGTCAAGTGTCACCTCCTTCGGGAAGCCTTCCCTGAGACCCTAGATGAGGCCAGCTGCCTCCTCTGTGCCCCCATTGACTCTGTGCTTCACAACGAGTTATAATCTGGGCTCTGTGTCTAGATTCACTCTGGACAATACACTCCTGTAGAACGAAGTGGTATCTTAGTTTTCTCTGCACCTCCAGGGTTGGACATGAGGTCAACAAAGAGTAAGAGGCAGAAAACGTTGACTGCATGCATGAATGAAAGAATCCTAGACCACCAGAGCTGAACGAGACCTGCACAATTCTTCTGGTCCAACCCTCACGTTACAAGTGTAGAAACCGAGGCCCAGTGAGGGAGACAGACTTGCCCCAAATGTCACAGTGAATGGCAGAGCTGGGACTTGACCCTGCGCCACACTCACCTTCTGGAGTATCTTGGAGCTGCTCCTGTCCTCGGCCGAGTTCATGGCCTTGATGCCTCTATAGCATCTCCACACACACTTGAACATGTAGACCTGGAAAAGACCCAGGTCAGACTATGCATTGCTGACCCTGCTCCTTACTGCCTCAGCAGGCTGGGGACAGATGCCAGGCACTTCCTGGGGAGCCCCAACTCACCCCAGAAGGCAGCATCCAGCTGCTGCTGCTTAGACCCGTATTCTGGTTAGGCGGTACCTCACCTGCCAGTCCCAGGTATTCCAGGTATTTTCCTTTCCACTGCCCCCACAGACTCAGCACAAGAAGGCACTTTTTGGAGGCTTCTGGGGTACCCTCCACCCCGGCCCCCCCCCCTTGGCAATAGTCCTGCAGGTCCTGCTTGTCCACTCCTGGGGACTAGGAGCTCACTACCTCCCAAGATGACCCCGCCCAACTTGATACAGAGCTTACTGTATCAAGTAGGAAAGGTTTTCTTGAAAATTACTTAGATGTTGTTTTTTAAAGCAGATTACAAAACAGTGTATGCAGTGGTATCCCATGTTTATAGATGCAAAATAATTATATACACAGGAATATGTATCTGTCAGATGATGTAAGCAACTGCTTTCTCGCAGCAGTTGATATAAGAATTATGGAGACAATTTCTAGGGTGGGGTGTGAAGTTCCCAGGGGCATGTTCAGGGAACAATAGCCTATAGTTCTCTCTCTGCCCCAAACTGGCAACTAAGAAAGGAGAGCAGGTCCTGTCACCTGGAAGGTCTCTTGTTTTATGGAGTCCCGTGATGGGCACGTAGAAGTGGCAGAAATAAATAAGATGATCTATAAAAGAATGACGTATGCAGGCCCAGGGAAAGTCAAGTAGATGGAGGATGACCAGTGAGGCAGAGTGAGGGGCCCAGAGAGAACCCCCGATCCAAGTAGGATCAAGAATAGGAGAGGGACAGGGGAGATGGAGTTGTGTGGTGTGGTTTGGGGAGTTGTTCTCTAGTTCAGTGTGTGATGTAAACCCCCACAATGGTCTCCCCCAAGTCTTCAGGAAAGTTCTCCAAGCTCTCTCCGGCCTCATAATGTGTTTGTGCTGGGTCAGTTCTTTGAAGAAAAGTTAAAAGGAGTGAATTCTGTTTCCAGGTTAGCATCAGGGGAGGCCAGAAACTGCTCAGGGCCTCCAATGAAAGGAGGCAGTGATGTCTGCTTACACCCACCCACATGAAAAGACAGAGGAAATGCACCCCGATACCCTGGTGCTGGTCTGAGTGGTAGTAGATGGTGGGCTGATTGTCTTCTTTCTGCTCACCTATAGTTTCTGAATTTCTACAATGATCGTATGTTACTTTCATAGTCAGATAAGAACCCTTTTAAAGCCCTTTCTTCTGTTGAGTCACCAGGCTTCAGGCCACAGTCCTGGTTGTGGCCTCTAGAATCCCCATGAGAGTCCTTTGAGTGTTTGGAGACGGCAGTCATGTCCCCCTCGAGTCATCTCTTTTCCGAGCTGAATTGCCCTGGTTTCCTTGACTCCCTCTTTCTTGCCTCTTAACCCTCCTGGCTGCGCTGCTATTAACATACTTCAGTCTGTCACCATCTCGCTAATAACTGGGACCTGAAACTAGACTCTATCCTCGGGGCCTGATCACCCCAGAGAAGAATAAAACCATTCCCCTCCCTCCTTCTCATCACCAAACCTCTAGTAATATGACCTCAGTACCCATCTACATTTTGGTATCTGAATCCCATAAAACTGTGACATGACCAAAGCGAGTCTTATTATGTCCCTTTCACAGGGGAGACCTGAAGCCCAGAGAGAAGTGACTTGGAAAGTAACCACATAGCAAGTAAGGGGAGAGCTGGGATTCAAACCCAAGTCCTCCTGAAACTAATTCCAGACAGAACCGTCCCTCCTTCCCAGGGTCAAGGCCTCTCTGGATGACACATTAAGTCCATGACACCTGAAGGCGAGTGGTCTTTGCAGATCCACTTTCTCTAAATGAAGTGTCCCCCAAGGATCCCAAGTGGGCTCAGAGAGCTGCTGTGGGAAGAGCTGGGGTAAGGAGCCAAAAGCCGGAGGGCAGCAGCGGAAGACACACCTCCCTGCCTCCTAACAGTCTAGCGCGGGAGGGCTTGGGGCAGCACCGCCTCACGGCCCCTCCCAGGGCCGTGGGGCAGGGGCCACTCACCTTCAGGATGAGGACGGTGATGAAGGCAATGGAGAAGATGATCATCATCTTAATGAACTGGTTGTAAGCCATTCCCTCCTGGCTGGGGAGGTAATTCTGCAACAGATTTGGGGGCCACGTCAGTGCATCTGACCACGTGGAACTCTAACGGCACTGACATGTGGAGGAATGACATGCCAGCACTCCACAGACACAGGAACACGGTACAGTGGCACAGCCAGCACCTTGGCTGATCCCTGCAAGGGTGCTGGGAGGCAATGGCTACCTCCCTTCAGCCCCAGGTGATAGGTGAGCAAACCGAGGGAAGCAGGTGCAGCTGCTGCCCACCCAGGGGGCCCTGGCGAGGCCCTATCCACCAGCTGGCAGTGGGCATGGCCTTCTCTAGAGGGCAGTCTTGGCTGACAGAACCACCTAATCCTGAAGTGCCTGGGAGGTCTCCCCCTCCCCTAGGGGCGGTTCCTAAGCAGCGACTGACTGATGCCAGATTACTGCTCGCAGTGGGACAGCCTCTGCGTCATTTGCAGACACCTGCACACATTCTTTGACACTCCTCCCTTCAAAATATAGAGCTCCTTTCCCTCCCTCGAGTGCGGACCAGACCTAGAGGCTCACTTCTCACAGATAAAAGAAGGTGACAGAGGTGAGTGTAACCTCTGAGACGTGGCAGTTTCCTCCTTGCTCTCTCATTTGGACACTCACTCGGGGGGCCAGCAGCCATGATATGAGAGTGCCGAGGCAGCCTTAGTAAAGGTGCACAGGGTGTGGAATTGAGGCAAAGAGCCGACGGCTACGCGAGCAAGCCATCTCGAGGGTGATCCGTCAGACCTAGTCAAGCCCTCGGCACCTGCAGCCCCATCCCCATCTTGGGAGCGACCTCATGCGAGATCCTGAGTCTGAACAACCCAGCTAAGCCACTCTCAAATGCCTGATCCCCAGAAGCTGTATGGGATCATTTTTTTTATCCCATAGTTTTAAGTCACTATGTTTGGGAGAAATTGGTTAAACAGCAATTAAACAACTAGTGATAAAAAACAACAATAAAAAACTAGCACAGTTCATACCCCAGGGCTCCCTCTGGGATCAGGCAGGGCTGCTCCTAAAGCCACATGTCTGCCTGGCTCCTTCCCTGTGTCTAACCTGCTTGCCTCACTACTTCCCAGGTTCATCCTGAGGTCTCTCCATCAATAAATCACTCGCACAAGAATCTTCCTCCCAGGCTCCCCTTCTAAGGAACCCAGCCTAAGCGCTGAGACCCAGAGAGGGGAAGCAACTTGCTCAAGGCCACACAGCCAGTGATGGGAGTGGACCCTCTGCCCAGACTCACCATGTGGTTCATGGACTTGAAGTTGAGATAGGTGGGGACTTCCATGTAGGAGCTGCAGAGGGTTAGGATGCTTAGGCAGAAGTCCAGCAGTTGCAGGGTCATCAGTGGGACCCTGGAGGGGTGCTTAGGAGGACAAAGAGGAGGAAGAAGACACACCAGCAATTAAGCCCCAACCACAGGCCCTGGTACGACAGGACACATTGCGGGGCCCTCAGCTTGAGAGACTGTCTCGGCTAGAGAGTACCAGGGAATCCCTGGTCCACCATACCCAGAAAGAAATGGGTGTGCCTTGCTCAGACGTTCACACCAAGAGCCAGGGGCAGACTCGGCACTAGAACCAGTGTCCTGATTCCCTGCGCAGGGACCTTCCCAAGTATATCTCCCCAGTATCTTTAAGGACACCAGTCAGGAGAAGTGTGGAAAGCAGCTTCGGGGAGCCACGTCTGTGATTGGCACCAGCCATCACAGGCATCCCACTGTGGGGGCTCGGCATGGCGTTAGCCATCTTTATCTTCCTTTAAGACCTTGGTCAGGGGAGACAAAGCAGGGCTGGGGGCTAAAACGGGGCACGTGTCCTTTCCCTTGGTGTGAATTCACCTGCGGCTGGCATTTGTTGAATGCTTACCATGTGTGAGCACCCTCTATACACTTTCCTCATTTCATGCTCCTGAGGCATATTGATAAGATGGGATCATTGATCCATTTGACAGAGGAAGAAACTCAGGGTGATTGGGAGGGGCTCAGGGACTTGCTGAAGACCACCAACTACGAAAGAGCCTTAGGGGTTCCCATTCACCGCCTGCACCCCTCCCACCTCCCCAGGCTGGGCAGTTGGTGGACGGGGCTGGGTACTCACAGCCCTGCTCCGGGAGACAAACTTGAGGTAGGCGGGCAGCTCCACGTAGCACCCCAGCAGGGTGAACAGGCACAAAAGGAAGTCCATGATTTGCAGGGACATGAAGGGCAGCAGGTATTTCTCCCGGTTCTGAAAGGCAAGCCCAGCACTGTCACTTCCCCGCTTGCAGCCTGATGTCCCCTCGTAGGCAGCTCCCTTCCCTCCTAAACCCTCACACCCCACCACATGCCCTCCACAGTGCGGCTCTGAGAACCAGGAGAAGGCAAGACCTAGGCCCTGAGTGCGTGGAGCCGTGGTCCCAGGAGACATAGGACTAGTCCCCATCTACAGAAGCTAAGGGCTCCAGGGGCTCCAGGAGCAAGTTTGACTCGATTCCCTATTAAGAACCCAACCAGGATGGGCCCTTTTACAGATGAGACGGGATAGGGAGGACTCCCTGGAGGTGGGTCACCAGGGGAGATCTGGAAAGGAGCAGGAGAGCGCTAGAGGGAACCGAGCTGGCATGAGCAAAGGCCCTGAGGTGGGAAGAAGCCTGCGCTCCTGAGACAGTCGGACCTTCCCGCATGCGAGTGCTCCTGGGGTTGTTCAGTCATGGTAAGAGGCCCTGAAAAGCTGAGGCTGAAATCCCTCTCCTACTGAAAGCAAGTGACCACTGTGAACCAGTATTGGTGCATATGAACCCACAAGTGGGGACAAAATCACAGAAAGGGTGGTTTTGTGGTTTCTCGTGTGGTTGTCTCAAATCACTCAGGAGGTGGCCAAAACAACCCAGGCTGAGTCTCAGAACCTCCAGGGATGACCTGGCCCGTTTGTATGTCTGAACAAACACCTACAAGTCATCCCTCGAGCCCAAGGTAGAATCCATCCCTCAAGTACAGGGATGGGATAGTGGCTTTCGCCAGGATGCGATGGTGACATTTCAGGCAAGGTGGAGGCATTCCAAAGCAGCACCAAATCATTGTGCCCCTCCGCTGGCCCTACGAGCGCCAGGCCACTGTCTGCCCAGGAAGGGCCGCATTTCCGGTCCTGCTCCAGTGGGCTGTGTGGGGAGGCCTGGCTTCCTGCTTCCCTGGGGCCAAAGGAAGGGCGGTTCCTCTTTGCAGGAGGTTGAGCCACAGCCTGCCTCTCTCATCCACTCACTGGATGGGACTGAGCTGGATGTGTCTCTATTCTCCCCTCTGCTTTGGCTCCTCTCACTGATTATAAATCCCGCGGCGTTCTCCCCTCCCCCCAAGCCTCAAAGCGGCTCTTCTTTTCTCTATCCAAACTCCCTGCCTCCATTTGTAGTTGAAAAGGTTGTGGGTCACCAGCGACAATCTCTAGGGTGCAGGTGGGGGTCTCCCAAAGTACTCACCTCTCACCCTCTCAGCAAGCAGTGCTGCTCACCCAGGGGGTGTCACTAGGAGGGGGCAGGAGGGACGCTGGGGCTCACCCAGTCCTGGTTCCCTCCCCCTCTCCTAACAGGGCCCTCACCTTGATCACGCCCATCAGCAGACTCACACTGATGACGAAGAGCATGGTGATGAGCAGGAAGCTGGAGATCAGGTCAGCTGAAAGGCAAGGGAGAGCGGTGAGGGCCCAGAGGTGCCTGCAGGGAACCCCACCCTGGGCTTCAAGAACCACACTTTGGGAACCGCTGGTGTAGGGGTGATGGCTATGAACTAGAAAGCCCGGGCCCTGCCCTCCTGCAGTTCTCTGTCTTGAGGGGCTACAAAGACATAAACAAAACATGTTGGGTGACACAGGAGGGTGCAATAGAGGGTGTCGGCTGGGAGAGCGGGCTGGGGGTCTGCTTTAACCAGGGTGAGGTCAGGGAAGGCCTCTGAGAGCAAGGCATCCACACAAGGTGTGGTCAGCTGGAGAATGGGGAGCCAGGGGGAGCCTGGAGGAAGCTTTGAGATGTGGCCAAAGAGGTCAGCAGGGGCTGGATTTCAAGGTGAGGAGTCTCAATGTCATTCCAGTGCGATGGGCAGCCATTGCAGGTGTAAGCAGAAGAGTCTTTCGAAACTGGTTAGGTTTGCAAAGCACCATTCTATCTGCTCCCACACCTGGAGACCCAGGTGGGGACAGGTGGAATAGCCCCATTTGCAGATGAAAGATTTGAGGCTCAAAACGGGAAGTGGCAGGGCCTCAAATCCCAGCCTGTCTACCCCCCAGCCAGGGCCCCTCCCCTCTCCTTCCCCCCTCCCGCTTCCTGTCCCCTGGACCTACCGATCCTGAGGTAGCTTGTCTGTGAGAATTTGCAGGAGGCTTTGCCGCGGGCCACCTCCACGGAGTGCTCGATGAACAGTAAGACACTCATGATCTGGGGGCAGAACAGAGCATCAGTCAGCCGGGGGTCTGCACCGTTCCCCCACCAGCACCTCCCTCCCCTAGGGTGTGCAGTCCATCAAGAGCCTGTGGGGGGCGGGGGGGGGGTCCTGGAAGAGATAAGAATGCCAGGTCAGTGGAACGTCCTAGATAAAAATATGGCCTGTACAGATAGAAAGCTCGAGCACATCATCCTGGTTCTTCCTCTTCCCAGCTGTGGGAGCTTGGGCAAGTTACTTGGCCTCCCTGTGCCTCAGTTCCCCCCCCCCCTCTGTAAATTGATACTATAGTAGCTACCTTAGGAGGCTATTAGGAGGGGTAAATGAGAACATCCCAGGAGAGCACTTAGAACCATGTTCTCAGTATAGCGGTCACTGGGACTATTGAATGTCAGGCTTGAAAAGAAGATGGGGGGCTGAGACTAGGCCCCTCCTATGCACCGCTTTTATAATGACAGGCATTGGGCATCATGGGGTCTTAGTCATCTTAACATTAGAGAGCTTCAAGTTCTTGGAGTCATCAACAGAGGCATGGAAGCATCTGACCCGTGAATCTCCAGGGTGCCCTGCCAAAACCATCTATCCCCCACAACTCAATTTCCCCATCTGCAAAATGGGGATAATAACAGTACTTGCCTCATAGGGTTGTAGTGGGACCAGATGGGATATAATTCACTTACAGTGCCTGGCAGATCATAAGCCCTCTGTGCTCCCTGTTATTAATACTATCATCCCCACTGGGCTGTAGGTTCTTATGGCTCTCTTGTTCACTGCTCTAGTTATTGTATTTGATGAATAAATTAATGGATGGATGGATGAACAAATGAACCCCATCCCCTCAGGGGACGCTTGCTAAGAATGGTGGAGGAGGGGCAAATCTGATGGGACTGAGTATTGGGGTGGTCCTGGTAAGATCTGAAGTCCAGCCACAAAACCACAGCTTAAAAGGACCTTGAGGGTCACCTGGCCCATGCCCTCCACCTTCTAATGCAAGAATCCTGGGTCATGCAGCCTCTACTTAAATGCTTCCAGCCACAGGGAACTCACAATCTTCTGTATATCTATGTCCTTACAGCCCACCACACACACGCACACACACACATACAACTCTCCAGGCACCATCCACCCACACTGAGAACAAAACCATCTCCTCCCTCCTAGTAGGTGCCCTACCTCTATTAATATGGCCTAAGTTTACATTGGCTTTCTAGGCTGCCCTGCACTGGTAACTCATGCTCATCTGACAGGCAACCAGACACCCACCATCTGTTTCCCCCTTGCTGACTGTGTGGGGTTTTTTTAGCTCAGACACAGGTCTCAATCTGTCTTCCTGCCATGTTACATCCTGTTCAGGGGGCAGAAAGGGACAACAAAGAGGAGTGATGAAGAGCTGGACTCCAGAGTCAGACACAGATGGGCTTGAATCCAGGTCATTATTTGACCTTGGGCAAAGTCCTTTCACTTCTCAGTTCTCGCAGCTCGAAAATGGCAACCACTGGGTTTAGTAAGGAAGAAATTGCATTGTGTTTGCAAAGCACTGAGCTTAGGGCCTGGCAATCAATGGGTGCTCAGCAAACATTATCTTATTCACTTGGGCTAGTGTGAGCTTACAAGGGGTGGCCGGGCAATACCAGGAGCAGGGTGCCCGGGGGCTGACACTGAGCTTGCTTTAGATGCCCCTTCTACCTGGGTGAACCAAAAAGGCTTTGTTTCACCAGGAAAGTTGAGGTCAGCCCAAAACAGAAGGCAGATGCTGTGGGGGCTGTGGCTGGCACCCACAGGAAACAGCCCTGAGGAAGAAAAGATGTTTCTTCAGCCCCTAAAGCCTGGAGCCCCAGCCCCTCTCCTCCCAGTTTTACCTTTAATGAGGGAGAGACAAAAGGAGGCAGCAACAGGGCACCCTGTGAGCTGGGGAGCTCCCTGTCCCAGATGAGTGGCAGCTAGGCTTAGAAAGGCACATGAGTATCTACCAGATGTGGCCAAGAAGACTTTTGAAGTGCCAAGGATCCAGGATTGTCTGAGATCTGGAACAAAGCTCAGAATCAGACAATCCCAACCTCCAGTTGCTGGAAAAAGCCTTCGTCCACTTCTTTTATAAGCTCCCTCTGCTTGTTTTATGAGCTCAGAGAGGTTAGGTGGCTTGCCCAAGGACACACAGCAAGTTGGGGACAGAGTGGAATTGGAGTCCAAGTCTTCCAGTGCTGTCCTGGTGCCTTCCCTTACACCCTGCCCCCCCCTCCAAAAAAAAAACACCTCAGAGCCCCCGCTAGCCCCCATCCCAGGGGGCTCAGATATTTTGATCACCCACTTATGTCAGTGAGCCTTTTGAACGCACTCCTCTATTTTTTTATTTCTAAATTATATGCATGGGCTATTATCCTGGTTTATCATGAACATCATAAAACATACATACAACAAAATCCAGAAATTAATAAAGAAGATGATTGAAAATTTTTTAAATTCTAATACTGTCATCCTGAGGTCCCAGTGGTTACCTAGAGCTTCCCCCCGCTTTGGAGACCACTGATGACTTCCAAACCTCCCCGCCTCCCTTAATTCCTCAATGCTGTCCCTAAATACCGCTCATGGCCCTGCCATCATGCCTGCAATCTCACCCTTAGCACCCCAACACCCCCTCCTGTATGTCCTGTGACCCCAGCAAAGGGAGAGGAGGGGAGGGACATTTGTGCAGCCCAACTCCATGCCAGGTGTGCCACCCACACTAGCCCAATGATCCTCCTATAACCCAGTGAAGGGACTATTCTTAATTTTCCCACCTCCATTTCACAGGTGAGGAAAGGAAGTCTCAGAGAGGCCCAAGGTCTCCCAGCTGGTTTAAATCCTGGCTATAAATCTATATAGCCAGGATTGAAACCCAAGCCGATGGGCCCTAGGTCTGATTCCTGTCCCCTGTCCACTGTCTTCCCAACATCTCCCAACCTACTGGCTCTGCCTGAGGTCTGCCCCCCTCCCCCACTCCCATGTCAGTGCTTCAGTGGAGTCAGAGAGGGATGCCCACTTCCTCTTCCCTCCGAAGTCTTCTCTCCCTCCCAGCAGCTTGTGCAAGCAGCAGCAGCCTGCTCCAGAACTACGTATTTCTACTTTTGTAAAAACCACCTGTGTTTAACAACAGGCTCACCCTTCACCCATTTCACCTTCTCAACAACCGTGTAGGGCTGTGGTTCTCAACCTGTGGGTCGCGACCCTTTTGGGGGTCGAACGACCCTTTCACAGGGGTCGCCGGGTCCTCGTATGTGGGCGTATCTGCATGTGGGCCTGGAGCCAATAGAGAAGCGGTGTCTCGGTTCCTAAGACCATCGAAAATCTGTGTTTTCCGATGGTCTTAGGCGACCCCTGTGAAAGGTTGAGAACCGCTGCTATAGGGGAAGGGAGATGGTTCTGTCCCCACTCACCAGATGAAAACCCTAAAGCTCAGAGAAGGCAGGAACCAGCCCCAGGTTACAGAGAGAGCAACCTCCCAGCCTGACTCAGACCTCCTGCGGGCCCCTAACCTTCGACAGAAGACACCAGCCCCTGAGCCAAAGAAAACTAAAAGGCTCAGCTCCTTAGGACATGGGATGGAGGGAAATTGACATTTATTTAGCACCTACTATGTACTCAGAACTGTATACACAGGCTTGCACTGCAATCTCCCAAAACCCTGAAAGAGGCAATATTTTCCCCATGTTACAGATGAGGAAGTGGAAGCCGAGACCCATACCCTCCTGTAACAGGCCTTCTCTCCTCCCATAAAGCCCAGGCAGACAGCTTTCATGCACCCACCTGTTCCTTATTCACTGTTCCTTGATTCTACGTGGTAAGATCATGTGGTTAAGAGCTGGGGTGCTGGAGTCAGATGGCCCTGGGCTCAACCTGAACTCTGTGCCCTTGAGCAAGCCAGGAACCTTTCTGAGCCTCAGTCCCCTCTTCTGGGAAATGGGGATAAGGACTGGACCTGCCTTGTAAGGTTGCCATCAGGTCAAATGGCAAGCTGGCCCAGAGCCAGGCACACAGGAAGCGCTCCATAAACTAGCACTGCTGGGCAGTGTTCATGCATCTCTGCGGGTATTCATTCTCTCCCTTGCTTGTTCAGTCAGTCAATACTCCTGAGCACATACCGCCCCCAGGCCCTGACTGGATCAGACACTGACCCTGGTCTGCAGGTGTCACGGTCCCCAGGGGAAACTGATGGGTGACCAGTGTATGACAGGGGACACATAGGGGTCTTGGGGGTCTCTGATGAGAGTGATCGCCGCTGTCTGGAAGACTCAGGAAGGGTTTCACAAACCAGAAAAGCGTGAGCATGGCTTTGAAGGCTACAGAGGAGTTTTCCAACAGAGAAGAGAGAAAAGCATTCTGGGAAGAGGGGACATCGTGTGCCAAGGCCTGGATCCTGGTGCAGATCCAGGGAACTCAGGGTGGGAACGCCTCCTCCCTAGAGAGGGGATGTGACCAGTGGGGAAGTGAGGCTCAGAGAGAGGTAGCGAGCTGCCCGAGGTCACACAGAGAGCCTGTTGCAAAGCCAGAATCAGCTTCAGTCCTCCTGATGCCACGCCAGGGCCCAGGCTGGGCGACTGTGTCAATCCTGGCCGTACCCATCCCCCCTCACTCTCGCCCCCGCTTTCCATTCCCATTTTTCACCTCTTCCCTCTGCTCCCTGGTTTCGGTTCCCGTTCCCACCCCCACTCTATTCCTATTTCTCAATAACAAGCACCACTTCCCTAAGCTGAGCAGCTCGGCAAGTGGCCAGGAGGCCAGGAGATATTTTTTTGTTTCCTAGTGGCTTAGAGGAGCCGCTAATAGCTTGAGCTGAAACAAAGGGGGCAGGGGTTGGAGGAGGGGAGGAAAAATCAGGGAGGGTGGGGGGAATGGTGCACTATTGACTACGGGCATGGCCATAATGGTGGCGATGCCACGGCTGAATGTAACGAAAGACATTTTGATCAGGTGGGGCTACAATGGTGACCGTGCTGGGAGGTGGGGACTGGCTCGCATGTCACTGAGTTTGGCACGGTGGTGACAGTTATGATCACATGGGGGTGACTGTAGAGGTGACAGTGGATGTGGCTGGGGTGGTGGTGATAGAGGTAACACCAGTGAGCACGCTGGGAAGTGATTATGTGCAATGATCACACAGCCTTGCTGCTGCGGCTGATGGTGACAGTGGTGGCGACTTCATGATATGATGGTGGTGATGAAGACCATGGTGACAGCAGGCTCCCCCAGTCCTGGGGTTCAAACACCAGTTCCCTCTCCAGGAAGATGGGCCCACTCTCTCGGCCCTCCTACGGACTCAGGACCTAGCCTTTCAGAAGCAGACAGAGACCCAACCACCCTCTGAGATTTCAGGGGGTAAAACTGACAGAGAACGCAAACCTCAGTGAGCACCTACTATGTGCCAGCTGGTGTGAGGGCACTTTCCTATCCATGAGCTTTATTGCCTCCTCCCAAAAACTCTGTGAGGTTAGGATTGTTCTCCCCTTTCCTATGAGCGGAGCAGAGGCCTGTGTGCGACTTGGCAGAGGTTGCACAAGGAGTCAGGCCTGGGCTTGTCCCCAACAGATAATGCAGGTTGCAAAATGGGTCCCAAGTACACACCCTTTCCTGCCCCCTCTCGCTTTTCACCCTGACCCCCTGCCGCTAGGGGACCCTAGGGACCCAGAGGCTCCTGCACACGAAGGCCACCATAATTATTATTATCACCCTCTCCCTGAAGCTCAGTTGTCTCAACCTCCCAGGCCCACCCTGTTTTCCCTGGGGACCCCTAGGGTTGTCTGGGAGGAGGTTGGGAGGCTGGGAGAGGAGAACCAGATGCATCAATCAAGAGGAAGCTCCCCTCCCCCACGCCCACCCCATACTTCCTGTTGAGGCTTATCAGGGGGCAACCGGGTGGGGGCCATTCCCCAGCAGCACAATCTCCCCAGCCACATCCCCAGCAGCCCAGATACCATCACGGCGCCCCCCTTCCAGAGCCTCTGCTCAGTTGCAGCCCCAGCCAAGCTGCCTACCCCTCTTCCAGAGCCCTACTTCTCTCCCGAGGCTGGTGCTCTGCTCCCATTCCTGTCCCCTCCATCTGGCCACTTTACTTCTCTGTGCCTCAGTTTCCTCACCTATAGAAGAGAGAGAAGGATCCACCCACTAGTAGAGCAGCTGTGAGGAGTAGGTGAGGTGACATATGTCTACCCCCAAAGGTGAAGAGTCAGAAACACGGACCGACCAGCAGAGGTGCTTGTGTGTGGACGCCAAACTGCGTGTCCCAGTGGCAGTGGCGCTCTCTTTGTAATGGCCCCAAGCTGGAAACAACCTAATGTCACCGCCCCCCCGCCCCTTCCCTCAGTAGAACAGGCAAATGCATTGTGATAGGTTCAGGCAACACAGTACTACACTACCCCAGGGAAACCAGCTGTCTGCACAGCAATGGGGGGGACGCTCACAGCCGCGCTGAGGGGAAGAAGCCTGCACAAAAGAGCATGTGCTGTGTAATCTCGTTCCTGGCCGACCTAGAACCTCGCCTGCTGGGACGAGTCCGTGGGGGCAGAGCAGTGACGAGGGGTGTACTAGGGGCCTCTGGTGCTGGTCTTGTCCTATTTCTTAATCTGGGTGGAGATTACCCGGGTTTGTGCACTCTGTAAAAGTTCCAGATGTGCACTTACGATATGTAAATTACACATCCATCCAAGGTTTACCAACATAAAATAAAATAGAGATTGTGGCCCTACTCTTGAGAGTCCTTACTCTGCCGGGCCCTGGGCATTACATAAATTAATCAGGCCAGCCAAGCACTGGGTGAGCCTCCTGGCCTCCAGACCTGAGGACATGAGCACAGGGTCCCCTCATCTGCTGCGTGCAGCCGCCCTGGTTTGGGGGTAAGCACTGGGAACTCGGGGTCCAGGAGCGGGGGCTCCAGGAAGGCTTCTGAGATGCAGTAAGTCTTAAAGAGTTCTCCCAAAGGGCAGTGGGAAGAGTGCTGCAGAAGCAAAAGCAAAAGTGGGTGAGACGCATTCAGGAAACTGCAAGAAGTTTCTCTCGGGGAACTGTGACTTGGGGTGATCACGTGCCTGGCACACAGGAGGCCCCCAGGAAATGGTAGCTGCCACACGGCTGGGCTGGAGGAGGGATGTAGGAGACGCTGGCGGGGCACATGGTTTTACTGGAGTGGTGACTCAGGGGCTGGCAGGGACGGGAGAAAGAGCACTCCAGGCAGAAAGGACAGCTCGTGCAAAGCCCAGGAGACTGCAGAGAACACAGTTAGATGACGCTCACTGCCATCTATCACTCTGCAGCGTAGAAATTGCCATGGGAGCATTATGCAGGGAGCACCTAGCTCTGGCCCGGGGCCATCTGGGAAAGCCAGTGTGTCATCCTTGGAGATCCCTCTCCTTCCTGTGCTTGGCCTGTGGTGGCCCAGCAAGGCATGCCCTCTGCCCTCTGATCTTCCAGACCCGCCCCTATGAAAGAAGACAGGATGGCAAGCCTTTCCCTGAAGGAACAGGTGCTAAGAGTAAAATTCCTGGCCCGGTAAACCCCAGTGGTCTCTGCCACCAATCTTGAAGGGGGGTGGGGGGGCAGTCATCATATCTCCTTTTATGGACAGCCTTTTGGGGGCTCAAATTCAGATTCAGCCTCCAGGTTTGGCCTAAGCCCCCATCCTCCTCCACTTCCTGAGTATCTGGAGAAGCAGCCTGCACCCCCACAAACTGTCCCTATAAACCATCACTTCCCTGTTTACATTCAAAGCAACGCCCTCCCCCCAGCCATGATAGTCAGTATTACTATGACTACTGAGCATTTAGGAGAGGCCAGGTCCTCCTCTGAACCCCGACACACACATCATTCCACCCTCACCTCAGCCTTGTGAAGCAGGTTCTGTTATCAGTCCCATGTGTTCCCCATTTTGCAGGGGAAATCGAGACTGCATCTGTCCATGCGGGCTCCATGTTAATAAGAACAAGGTTCTTGAATAAGAGGTACAAGCCTCCAATTGTAAAATAAACAAGCCACGGGGACGTCGTGTACAGCACAGGGAATACAGTCAACCCAATCGTAATAACTTTGCACGGTGACAAATGGTTACTAGACATAGTGTAGTGATCACATCGTAAGGTATATAAACGCAGAATCACCATGTTGAACACCTGAAGCCAATATAATATTGCACGTCCAACTATATTTTAATAAAAATGTTAAAAAAGAAGAAAAGGACCAGGCTTCCTGATACTAGAGCTGACAGCCCCCATCCCGCTACCCCTCCCCCACCGCAGTCTGCGGCAACCACAGAGCCTGGCCTCTCTCAGCCTGTTTCCTCTTCTGTCAAGTGGAGGCTCTGGGGGCAGCTGCCATTTGTGCCGTGCTCGCCAGGTGCCAGGTGTATATCCTACCTGGTTTCCTTTGAGTCTCCGAATGACCCCGCAGGTCACAGCTATTGAACCCCATTTGACAGGGGAAGAAACTGAGGCTGGAAGGGGTGCACTAGCCCCCCAGCAGGGCTAAGGACTGGCAGGGCAGGAAGCCAGCACCCTCACTCTGCACCGCTCCTTGGTCAGCTTCATACCTCATTAGGCATTCTGTGCCGCCCCCCCACACACACACACTTCCCCCAGCAGATAGGGTCCCCTGGGAGAACAACACAAGCTTATAGTGACCTCAGAGCAAAGTCCTAGTTCCGGATCACTGCCCTGGGCTCAAAATAAATGCTTCACTTCCTAGGAGCTCGGGTTCAGGATGGTGATAGAGAAGCTTCGGTGCACCCAGGCCCTGCCCTCCAGCCATGGGCCCGTCTAAGGGGCCCCCAGCCCCTGCACCAGGGAGGACCCTCTCCCAGGCTGGTGTCTCCTCCAGTTATGACCCTCTGACAGCAATGAATCCCTCCAACCAAAGTGACCCCCCGACGGCTGGGACTACCAACCACCTCCTATTTAGTCCTTCCCTTCCCGTGGGCCTGAAAACCAGGAAGTGGGGAGAGGATGAGGCCTAGCCTGGGGTCTGGCCCGACCTGGCCCACCTCACACAGGTGACTGACCATCATCACTTGGCCCACCAGTCTTACTGCAGCAGGAAGAGCCCAACTTGGACCCCAGAAGGCCCTGCATGCCTCCCCCCAGTGGCTTAGGGGGTCCAGTAGCTCCCTTGAGGGCCTCCAATGTTTTATAAGCTAGAGGGTGTGATGCACATCCCAGGGATGAGGAGCAAAACTCAGTCCCCTCAACCTTGGTGCTTGGAAGGGCTGCAACTCCCACCCTACCCCATCGGCCTCCCCACCCCTCCAGGAAGGGCGCAGAACCACACGGGGGCATTGGGCGTGAAGGCAAAGAATCTAACAGATTCTCATCTGGGGCTTTCCCAAACTGACAGTTGGGGCCTATTTTAAGACCCCCAGAGAGTTGAGATTTCAAAAGGAGAGTGTCCTCTGTGACCCCCCACTCACAGCCCACTCTGGGCACTTGCCTGCCAGCCTCACCCCCCTCCCCCTCCAATGGGGCCACATCGGCTCAATACCTCAAAACTGTTACCCTTTAGATAGGGACCACTGGCCCCATTTAACAGATGAGGAAACTGAGGCCCAGGCAGCAAAGACACCTGCCTGCTCAAGGTCCCATCACAAGTGAGTGATGGAGACAAGTCTGTGATCTTTTCGACCCCAAAGTAGAGCAGAGAGAAGAGCCCCTGGAATTCTTAGGAGGACAAATCAAATCGGGGGGGCTTCCTAGAGGAGAAAACGTCCTGTGAGTTGGACCATAAAGAAGAAACAAAGGGCCTCCCAGGCAGATGGACCACCCCTGGCCCATGGGCCAGGTCAAAAATTTGTTTGTTCACTCATTGGCTCATTCCACACACCTGTGTATGCCAGTAATAGCAGCGTGGTGCAGGCCCCTGCGAGTCAGGGATCCTCCTAGACCTCTGTTTTCTCATCTATAAAATGTGAGAATTGGGTCAAGCAGAGGTCTATCCTTTTAGCTGTGAAGCCTAAAAGAAGTGAGGGACTTGGTCCAGTCCCACCCCTGCTGACCTCTCCAGCTTGCCCCGCCATACCTCACAGCCAGCCCTTCCTCCACCCCAACTTTATGAACTTCTCAGGGTTTCCAAAACATCCCACAGTCTCCCCACCTCCAAGCCTTTGCTCGTGCAGCTCCGTCTGCCTGGCACGCCTTTTCCTTCCCAACGTACCCAAGCGAAGTCCTGCTCATCCGTAGCCCTCAGGCCTCCTCCAAGTAGCCTTCCCTGAATCGACAACCCCCACCCATGGCTGGGCTAAGTCCCCTCATCCGTGCCCATATACCAGCCAGCCCTGTCATCCATCAAAGCCATTATCACAGTTTTTCCTGGATAGACCAGAACCCCTGAAGGGCAGAGGCCATGAATGAATCAGGCCTGGGGCTGGACACGTAAAATAAAGACTTGTTTGAGAGCGTATCTTCATTCACTAGAAACTCCTTTAAATAATAACAGTTGCTTTACTTTCTTTTTCCAGTTTAATAAGTAGTGCACTTGAGCCACCAAATAAATAAAGTAGTGTTGGATTATAACACAAAGTATAAAACAAATATCCATGAGTCCCAGCTGATAAAAAACAAACCAAAAAAAAAAAAGCCAATCATTTATTTATATAATAAATGAGGAGAACAGGCAAATTTCCCACGAGGAATTCCAAATAATGCATGTAGCTACTCTGCCCTCAAGGAGGGGGGAGCGTACCTCCCCACTCCTTAAGTGTAGGCTGCACAGTGACTTCGTTCCAAAGTGGACAGGATGGGAAGGGGAGGAAAAACAGTTAACTTTGCAGTGACAGACACGGCCTCAGCCAGGTGATCAAGGTCAACATCCACAGTGATAATGATACGCTGAGAATGGCACTTTACCTCGGCAGTCTTCCTCCTAAAAACACGTGACCCAAGTCTAACCATGGAAAGCTATCAGACAAGTCCCGTTTGAGAAAATATTCAACAAATAGTACCACCAGTACCCCTCAAAACTGTCAAGGTTCATCAAAAACAAGGAAAATCTGAAAACCTGTCCCAGCCAAGAGGAACATAAGGACTAGATATAACATGGGAGCCTGAATGGGATCCTAGAACAAACAAACAAAAAAAGGGCAGTGAGGGAAAGCTGAAGAAATCTGAATAAAGTATGGACTTTGGTTAATAATAGTGTATTGAGATCAACTCATCGGTTGTGACAAAGGTGCCATATTAACAATAAGATGTTAACAAGAAAGGGAACCTGGTGTGGGGTGTACAGGAACTCCGTGCTATGTTTGCAACTTTTCTGTAAATCCAAAACGGTTCCAAAATAAAACGTTTATTTTTAAAAAGGAGTACATGCTCATTGTACCAAATATGGACAATACAGAAAAGTAGACAACAATTAGAGCTCTCACAAACCTATAACCCAGCAACACCCAGGGCTGGCATCAGCCCCCTCTCCTCGCCCATATCCTGTTGTTACATGGTTGCAATTACAGGTGTAAGCTTTTCATCAGGCAACGCATTTCTAAAGGAATTCAAGAGGCCTTGGAGAAGAGAGGTCAGGGAGGGTGACATGTCTGGGCAAAGGGGTCTTCTGGGGGTCCCCACCTCCTGATTTAGGACATGCTTTAGGTTGCCAGACAAGCCAGGACCAAAGGGGCCACTTTAAGAAAATTCTCCGACTCCCCTACAAGTGCAAGTTTGGGTCAGGAATCCTCTACACAAACCCAGCAAAATCCTGAGGAAGGCCCTCCGGCCCTTGGACACAGTGGAGGTCCTCGGGTAATAACGCCCCCGAAGACTCCATAATGGGTGGCACTGTCCCAGGACACCAACAGCCCAATTTAACCCTCCCCAGAGGGGCCAAGTCCACAAATAGCTCTCAATGTGCAGGGTTGTCACCCTTGACTAGCTCCAGATGATGAGCAATCTGTGTAATCAACACATCTGGAGAACGGCTTGTCTTTTTCCATCCAGATGTTCGAGGGTCTGACAGCACACCTGCCCCCTGACTGCTGGGCCACAGGAGAGCCCTCCATCCCTGCCCTTTCTGGGAAGGAGCAGAAGCCTGTCACAGAGAGGGCAGAAGGACCATTCCCCACTAGGATCCATCAAGGGCCCCAGCCCCGAGATGACCGCCTAAGCCATACAGCTTCAAGATTTCTCCTCTGTTCTCATGCCTTCTGCTCCCATGACTCACATTAGAGATGGTGGTTTTCAACTGGGAGCGATTTTGCCCCCAGGGAACATTTGTAAATGTCTGGAGACATTTTCAGTTATCACAACTAGAGGGTGTTCCTGGCATCTTGTGGGTAGCGACCAGAGATGCTGCTAA
>NW_017731360.1:7577376-7598297 GCF_001890085.2 Hipposideros armiger | reverse complement strand
GCTGCACAGCTAGGAAGTGGTGAGGCTAAGATTTGCACACAGAAGTCTGGTCCAGAGGCTGTGCACTGACCACTGAAGAGTACCACCCCTCTGAAGCCTGGCCTCTTGCCATAGCCCTGCCTGTTAACAGGAAGCAAACGTAGCTGGGTCTAAGCATTGACAGGAGCCCACCACAGTGAGAAGACGTAGGCTAATTTTGAGGAAGCCCTTCCAAGCTTATGAGAGAACTGCTAACCACAGGCTCTGAGTCACCCTGAGAGGAAGGAGTCTGGGTCTGGGGGAGCTGGGCATAGTTTGGAGTTGTGGGGTGGGAGATGGTCTGGACAGAGCAGAACAGAGACCCCCAACTTTCAGCCGCTGAGACAGGGGGAGCCTCTGACCCCGGGGGGCTGTGACTCACCCAGAGTCAAGGCTCCACACTCAGGCGGTGCACACCAACCTCCAAAGTGGAACCACTGGGCCCATTCCCCCTCGGGTCACCCCGCAGAGATTGAGCCAGGAAAGTCCCCCTCCCTGTTCATTAGTACAACGTCTCAAGTTTTCCTGGTGGGGAGAAGGTTTGTCCAAGCTGTAACCTAAGAGGACTGGGCTCCAATTGGAAGCACAAAAGGGAGATTCCCACTTGTCAGGCCCTCCAGTGGCCCAGGCCCCACGAAGGAGACGAGTCAGTGCTGCGTCCGTGGCCTGGCCCCATATCCTGGCAGCAATCCCAGCCCCCATTTCTCCCAAGATTTCTAGCTCCCAAAGCACTTTCACATCTGGGGTTCCGGATGACCTTGTGACTGCTATTTTGTTCCATTTTACAGAAGCAGAAACCGAGCATCAGAGAGAATGTGAGCTATGTCCTCTTAGAACAAGGACCCCTACTCCCACCACTGCTGTGCTCCGATAGCCGCTGCAAGGTCTCCTCGCCCCATTTGACAGAGAGAGAGATTGAGGCCCAAGCAGGGTCCCACAGAGAGATGGTGAGCAGCGGCCGTCCCATTGGAGGGGACTCGGTAGATCAGGGGCCCTCTCTCACACATACTTATGCACACACGCGCACACACACACACACACACACACACACACACACACACTCACTCACGCACAGAGTCTCCTTGGGCCTGCCTGCACACTCACCACATGGTAGATGGCCAGAGCAGTGGTTGCGAGGCGGACATTGAAGCAGCAGCAGGTCTGGCGGATGGCCATGCTGGGGGCCATGGTGCCGCTGTCCCCTACTCCAAGGCACTGAGGGGAAAAGAGTCCTGCGCCTGGAGCAGGCCAGAAAAAGGGGAAGCTGCCGGCTGCCCTACTCACTTCCTTCCTGCCCCTCAGACAGGCAGGGGCAAGATCGTCACCACTGGGGCGGGGCAGCTGGGAAGGACCGTAGCCTGCCTCAGAGCACCACAGCTGGCCCTCTGCCATTCCCAGGAGGGGCTCCCTAGGGAAGCAGGACCCTTACACCGTCAGCCACAACCTACTGTGTGCCAGGGCTGGGGTGTAAGCAGTGTCACATGCACTGCTCACCACCACCCTTGGACACAGGGACTGTTACCAACCCCATTTCCAGATAGAGAAACAGGAGGTCCCAAGAGGTTGAGGCATTCACCCAGAATTATACAGTAGTTAGTGCTGGTGACAGGATTCAAACCCAGGTCTGGCTGGCTGGCTGGCTGGCTGCAAAAATAACTATTGTCTAGTAATTCTTACCTATTCTAAGTGTGCTCCTGGATTAACCCCTTTAAGCCTCACCTCAAGCCTTTGAGGGAGGTACTATTATTATCCCTATTTTATAGATGAAGAAACAGGGGCTCAAACAAAGGAAGCGATTTGTCCGAAGTCACACAGCTAGCCCGTGGGAGAACGTTGATTTGGACCAGGGCTGACCGGTTCTCGATGCTGCCCCTTCAGAGCTGATGTTCTCTTCACTCTATCCCCAACCTCAGAGAGAGTATGTCCTTCCTGAGCTCTGTCCGAACCAGAACAGGAGAATAATTACTAAACAAATCCATCAACCGTGTGTCAGGCCCTGGGCTAGGCTCTTCTTACAGCTGGGTCATTAATGCCTCACAGCAATCAGGGAAACCTTCAGTCAAACCCCTCTTTGTGGGCCTCAAGGCCCCCAATGCTCACACACATGCAATCTGGAACTTGTTTTCCCCTCACTCTTGGGAGAAGTTGGAATTAATAAGCCATGACTATTGAGCAAGGAACACTGGAATCTTAGATAATAAATTATCCATATTGCAGTAAAGGAAGGAAAAATGAGGCAGCTTGCAAAATTCCTGTAAGAAGTCTGCTCTGTCCAGATCCTGAGCTCACTTGCAATGTAAAGCTTCTAGTGGAGCACAGGGCGCCACCTGCCATGAAGTCCCGCCCTCACATAAGATCATAGAGCTCGGATTGATCACTACAGATGCCCATCATTTCTACCCAAGAATAGGTTATAAAAGGTCTCTAAGCTCCTCCCCCTTGGCAGGAGTTGCTCTGTTGGACCCACAAAGCTTGTCTGGTGGACTTGATCAAATTTCTGTTTGCCAATGAAATCACAATGAAATCACAGGGTCTCTGCCAGTTGGGGCTCCTGGGTGACTCAGCCAATGGCTTCCCTACTTCATTTTCAAGTCTGTTTATTTTTCATCTTAGGCCTTGTTGAGACCAGACATTATAAAATGATGGTTAAGTGCTTAGGCTCCAAGGCTCATGGCCTGGATACCCTCTGGTTGAGTAGCCAGTGCAGCAAGAAAAGTTCTGCTTTTTCTAAGAGCAGCAGGGCCAGAGTGACTGGAGATGAAGAAAGTAGGGGCCAGTAGAGCCCTGAGGCCATGCTGGGGGATCTGGCTGTAATTGTGCTGGGAAGCCACTTGAAAATTTAATACCATTAATAAATGATAGCCATTAATAACATTATGATTTGGTGAAACTGGAGCAGGTGTCAAGCCAATTCCCAAAGAGAGGGCTGAAACCCACTGCTGGCATGAGACCATTTTACATGGTATACGGATGAACACTTTTCATTTTTATGATGATAGATTCATTTTAATGTGCGTTATAAAAATATACATAACTAGCCCATCAATTCTGTGATTTTTTTTTCCATTTATGGGAGTAATATAAGGCCTTGTTTTAAAACAGATACATTTAAATTTAAAAAGCAGTAAGTTGATTTAAAGAAAAATATCAAGGCAGCCACAGACCAGGAGGCAGGCAGATGTGGCAAACACCCACAGAGGTGCTGTGGGCAGAGGTGGTGTGGGTGTCGCTAGTTTGGGAATCCTGGTGGGTGAGAAATCCCATAGTAGCTGTGTGATCTCAGACAAGATGCTTGATATCTCTGAACTGTTGTTTCCACATCTGCAAAACAAAGGCAAAAGCTCCACCTTGGTTGGTGATGATGAAACGAAGTCATGCGCAAAAGCCTCTTGTTTGTTTCCTCCCTTCCCTGCCCATCCTGCTCCCCACCCCCTCAACCAGCCTCAGGCTCTGGAAGGAGGCAGGGCTGGGATTTGAAACCTGATGTATCTCTAAGGCTGAGTCCTGGGCTACATCTCTAGGAGGGGCCAATGACCATGAGGGCAGCCTCTCTGTGAGCAAGCGGCATCTCCCAGGCACTGTCTTCCATCCCAGAAGCACTGGAGTTCCGATGGAGCCTTCGTTCCTCTCTGAGTTACCAACCTCCAGAACGGCTGATCCCTTGGTTGGAGCCCGTTACTCCCTATGGATGGAGGTCCATTCCTCTTATTCCCATCTTCTCCAAACCTCCTGAGAGAGAGGTGGCTGTTATCCCAAATGTCAGGCCCCTGGCCAAGGCCACTGTGGCAGGCAGAATAGAGGACACCCCCTGCACCCCCACAGATACCCTAATCCCTGGAACCTGTGAATATACTTTGCAGGTGTGATTAAGCTGAATATCTTGAGATGGGGAGATTATCTTGGACTATCTGTCTGGGCTCAATGTAGTCAAAAGGGTCCCCGTAAGTGAAAGAGGGAGACAGGAACATCAGCGTCAGATAGCGATTGGAAGACCCTAACCGGCTGACTCCGGAGATGGAGAAAGGGGCCCCAAACCCAGGAATGCAGGCAACTTCTAGAAGCTGGAGAAGGCAAAGGAACAGACTTTCCCTGTCCAAAAGGAATGCAGTCCCGTTGACACCTTGATTTTAAACCAGTGAAACTCATTTGGGGTTTTGACCTCCAGAATTATAAGACAATAAATTTGTGTAGTTTTCAGCCACTGAGTTTGTGGTTATTTGTTACAGCAGCACAGGAAACTCATACAGCTCCTCCTCAGCAGAGTCTACCGTGAAACCCAGGTCTTCCTGACACCAGAGCCCAAGCACACTCCACAGAAACCTCAGTCCCCATCTTCACAAGCGCAGCCCTTGACCTCCTCTCTGAGTGACCTCAGGCAAGCCGTCAACTTCGCTGAGCTTCAGTTTCCTCCTGTGTAGGGTGGGGATAATGATAGCACCCATCTCATGGTTCGTGATGGTTCAGCAAGCAAATGCCCATGTGGGTGGCCGTACTGCGTAAGCTCCTTGCTCCTATTCTGCCCTTTTTCGTTACAAATGCCAAGTTTTGAGCGCCTCTAGAATGCTTTTCTCTTTTTCTTTCTTTTTTTTAGGTTTTATTGGGGAATTGGGGAAGGGGAACAGCCAAGTTGTTGTCCTTCAGTCTTAGTTGTGGAGGGCGCAGCAAGCTCAGCTCCAAGTCCAGTGACCACCCGGCCACCTGTCAGCAGCTCGCGGCCGCTCAGCTCAAGGTGCCATGTTCAATCTTAGTTGTGGGTGGGCATAGCCCACCATCCCATTCGAGGGTCAAAATGGCAACCTTGTTGTTAGGAGCATGTGCTCTCACCAGCTGAGCCATCCTGCCACCTGTTGGCAGCTCAGCTGGGGTGCAGCTCACTGGCCCATGTGGGAATCAAACCGGTGACCCTGTTGCTCAGAGTTCGCACTATACTGTTTTGTAAACTCTCTTTCTTATCTGGTGGACTCTTGAAAACATCAGACCTTCTGAACTTCTTAAGATAAGGAGGAAATGTTCCCCGTTTCCGCAGTCACTAGACAGAGCCAAGATCGCTCTGAAACTGTCCTCCTGAATGTTATTTCTGACAAAGGAGACTCTTAAGACTTCCTGACTTCAGGGATGGTCGTATCTCCTAGAAAGTGATCTTTAATCTCAAAAAAGTCTTTAATTCGGGCTGGTTCTTGTTTAATAATTAATTTGCTGTCATGATGTATTAACATGTCAGCGGATATCTCTGTTTTCTCAAAGGCAGAGTTACTTAAGAGTTTTCTTTGTTAAGCCAGATGAACATCATCAGAACTTCCTTCTTCACCCGCAGGCCTGGAAGTAAAAATAAAACCCATGACTCTGCCAAGTTTCATATTTAAACAAAGAGCTGGGGAGTCTTGTGTCTTTTCAATTAATGCAGGTGAAAAGCACTTAGGAGGGTCTGGCTCAGAGTCAGGACGCAACCACAGGAGCGATTTGGATTATGATTGCTACTATTGGGTCGTTGGAAAAGTCATGACGTATTTTTCTGTTTTTCATTGCAAAAATACGTCATGACTTTTCCGACAACCCAATATGATTATTTCTGTTGTTAGCTAAGCCTGTTCCCGGCTTGTAGCTCAGCAGAGCCTCCCCCTGCCCCAGCCTGGAGAGAAAGGCAGCAAAGAGGTGTTGATCTGTGCCTGGCAGGCCGCAGGGGGCAGTGGCCTGCCACACGGTGCACAGCTGGTCAGCAGCAGAACTAGAATGCAGGCCGTGCTCGGGGACAGCTGCTTGGGTGGCAGGTGAGTGGTGCGGCCGCGAGTAGCTCCAGGGCTCTCTTCCCACTGGGGGTTCCCGGGTGCCCTCTACAGCTCACCCAGGCCAACGGGTAAGCTTCCTGCCAGACCACTGGCCTGTAATTCCCTCCTGGCTGCCCTCATCACCTCACTCTCGCCTTTGAGATTTGGAGCTGCGGCCCAGAAGATATAAGACACCACACAACACTCTCTCCCCTTCTCCTAATCCCCAACACAGCATGTTCACCAGGGACTGGGATCTGAGCATGCAACCTCAGAGTCCCTCCCTTACTCCCCTGTCTCTCAGAGGGTCAGCCTAGCAAGGACAGCCCACAGGCCTGGGGCTGGGAACACCAGGCCCGCCAGTGACCAGGCGGTCAGCCCTACGATCAGGCAGGGGCCGTGGAGGCTGTCTGTCTGACACCCTATCAAGGAGGCTGACTCTCAGCCAAGTGTTTGGAGCTCACTGGCTGCACCCAGGGCCACCACCATGCCATATGCTGATCTGTCAATGCTGCCATGAACTCTGCAAGCAGAAGGTCCCTGGTCCGGAGGCTCCAGGGTGATAGCACCGCAGTCAGAAAGGGCGCTGTCTGTGGGGAGCGGAGCACTGACCCAGGAGCTGGGAACCCCACTCTCCCACCGACTCTGGACTCCATCCAGCCTCCACCTCGCTCTGTGGCTCTAGAGTGGGAACTGTCGTACTGTGTCCAGGGCTGCTGTGAGGGCTGGAAGGTCAGCACCTCTCTCCTTCCAGCTATTAACCTCGCCCTCAGAAAGAACCTCATAGATCCAGGTCCCTGAAAAGTTGGCGGCAACAGTAGCACACCTGCCATTAACATTGTAGTAAGCATGACCTCATGAGGGCATTTCCCTCAGAGAGGGGATTTTTACTTAATCAAATAAAAACAACCACCAAGCAACAAAAGTGATAGGTCTTGCTAAGGGCCAAGTCCCTGGAAGAGGTTTTTTAAAAAAAGAAAAAGAAAAAGAAAAAAGGCAAAGCACTACATTTATAGTTCTGGCCAACGCACTAGTAAGGGACTTCTAGGAAATCTATGATTGTCTTGATTAAAAACGGACAGACTCTGTAAGTACGTGCCTTCTACCCTTGCCCTAATTCCCCTATTCCTGCCAGGGATGCAGGCACAATGTCCAGAGGAGCAGCAGCCATTTCAGAAGCACGAGGACAAAAGCCATAGCCTAAGAATCCCAGGAAGGAGAGACAGAACAAGTCCGAGGCCCTGGTAGCATCATGTAGCCTCTGTCCCAGCCCCGAACCCCTTTCATCTGGACGTCTTGTGTAGATGAGAAAGAGAAACCCTACCCAGTTCTTCTGACTACATTCAGCCATTCAACAAGAGGCTGTGTTAGGTATTTGGGGCACAGTGGTGGACAAGACAGACAAGGTCCCTGCTCTCATGGGGTGAACACTCTGGGGAGGGGAGGGAAGACAGTAAACAAGGACCCACATAAACAAGATCATTTCGGCAAGTGAAATTTCTCAATCTCTGTGCTCTGCTGCCTTCATTCGTCTGGCTTCTGGTCTTGTCTGGAGGACAGGCTCGCTGTGGGACTTGGGGACGGTGACTTTCCCACTGTAACCTCTGCTCCCCCATCTGTAACGTCGGGGAGGGGTCCAAGGCCATACTCTCTGAGGCCTGGCCCCCCTCAACCAGGCCCCGGGACTAGGCAGGTTACTTATTCGGAGCAGCTGCACCCAGTGCCTGGACTCCCTCCAGCCTGACTGGGCTGGTACTGCCCTCAAATTCCTCAGCGCTGGGTAAACAGCTGGGAGGCCCCCGTCAGCCGGCCCAGGCCTTCTGACTGCAACCCTTTCAGGGCCACCTATAAATCTCCAGCAACTGCTGAAAGATCTGTCCCCCGCCAGCTGCAGGCTAAAGAGCCCGATTGTGGCCAAGTCCTCTCCCCGCCAGCACTGGGCACAGCCCCGGCAGGTCGAGGAGCCAGGCCACGAGGCCAGGCTATCCTCTGTAGCCACCACTGCTGCTGTCCCAGGGCCACGGGCCCTGCTCTGGGTACCCCAGCAGCTGCTAGTCTTCTACCCAGGTCAGCTCCTGAGCCTCCACACGACCACCCCCTACCCCCCGACACACACACACACACCCCTGCGTCCAACTAGGACTCAGCACACCACAAACCGAGCCTTCCAGATATGGACCCTTCGAGCCTCGCCACTGCCCAGCGTCCCTCTCTCCTGGCCCTCGTCTCCAAGGCCTCGGTGTCCCTCCTACTTCCCAAATCCCTTTGTCTTCCTCCATCCCCCCACCACCTTCCGCTAGACCTAGCTGTGGAGAGAGGCTGAAAGAAGAAAGAGAAGGTATCCCGGGCTGAGCAGGTCTGGGGGCTGCTGCCCTGGCCCAGCGCCCGGCACCCTTCGAGCAGGGAAGATGTTTCTTTGGCCCAGAGGATTGGAGAGCTGGATGGGCTGTCAGATCTGAGCCTCCGGGCCCTCTGCCTCCTCTGTACATGTGTCTGAAGAGCAGGTGACCTGGATCACCAATGCAGCATATATATATACTGCAATCATTAAAAACACTGGGAAAACGAGGAGGCCCCCTAGGACATGTGCCTGACTCGAAGGCCACACCACTTCCCGCAGAACCTGCCCAGGTGTGTGAAGTCCAGCTTTGTGAGGCTTAGGCCCTGTGGGAACCTGGGTCTGTTCCAGGGCCCTCCTCCAAGAACAGAGGGTTGACGTGCCCATCTGACAGGTAGCTGCATCATTCATCTAGTCATCTCACAAGCATTTATTTTGAGCCTACTATGCGCCAGGCCTCGTGCCAGGCCTTGGGGATAGAGCAGTGAACTAGGCCAAGGCCCTGCTGGGGGAGGGCTGCCATTCAAGCAGGACGCCCACTAGATCCCAGCCCCCACTCGTAAAAGTCAGAGTGGGGGCCTCCTTCCCAGTCAGGGCTGGGCAAGGCTCGGGCCACAGGTGGCAGCCCCACTGACTGCCACCAAAACCCAACTGGGGAGAGCGGAGGCCAGTAATAGTCACAGCGCTAGTAATTGTATCGCAGGGACGGATAACAATACCACTTCTTAGTAAAAGGAATAATCGAGATGACACTGGTGATGTAAAAATAGCAGACCCCTCCGTTAGAGTGGTATCAGGTGTAGGGAAAGTCCGCAGACCCGGCGGGGACACATCTGGGTTCACACCCACTTTTGCCCCTGGCAAGCTCTGTGACCGAGGTCCAGTCCCACCACCTCTCTCGGTTTTCTCATATGTAAAGTGGGCATAACAATATGTCCACCTTTCTTGCAGAATTACTATGAAGATGACGACAATGATGCGGACGTTGCACTGGACAGGTGGCTTCTGAGGCCTCTATCCTCCCACTACCTAAAAGCTTTCCCCCCAACCGTACTTCCGAAAGGCTGATTCTGAACAAGCTCTGTCTAGCTCAAGAGCTTTCAGTGGCTCTCTAGGGCCTGAAGGATGCATTTTTGACACCTCTAATCAGGCGTTGCCACTGTCTGCGGCTCCCCAGAGAAGCCAAGACCTTCTCTGAGGCAGAGTTCTTCCAAATCCCACAGAGCGGGTCAGCCATGAGGCCCAGAGCCCCAGCAGGCACCCTCTCCAATGCCCCCATCCCTGCAAAGATACTTCGGCCAAGAGGGCTTGGGGGATACCCGGCCTAAAGGTATCACTGGCATCACCAGCCTCAGCCCCACCCCATTCCTCCAAAACCCCCTTGTGCTGGAGGGAAATGTGGGGGTGTTTGTGGTTGGAGAAGTGTGCTATTTCCCATCGGGCTAATCTGATGTTGACATTTTCCACCCCACCCTTCAGCCGCTTTGCTAAACAACGTGCGCATGTGCAGGACTGGGTGCCCCTCTCTTGCAGGGTGGGGATGGGGTTCTGGGGGGTTCCCAGGGATGGCGGAGGGTAGTGATAATGTCCAGGGAAACTGAAGGGGCAGCTTCACTGCCCTCCATCACCCCTGGGAACCCCCTAGGGGGTTACAGAGCACCTACAGAGGGTTGGCATTTCACATGCATTGTCTCATTCTAACCCTGTGAAGGTGCCCTGTTTGTCCTCATTTTATAGACTAAGAAACTGAGGCTTCCCTTAGTGAATTGGTTTGCTGGGAGTACACTTAGATTGGGGTTTAGGCTTGAAATCCGTTATACTTACCACAACCACCACCACCACCACCACCACTACCACCACCCCCTAACCCCCCCAGGACCTCCTGATGCTGTTCAGGACCAAAAGGGATGCTGAGATGTGCACAGGGTGTAGACCTGCTCTGCCCTCTCCACCTCTTCATTTCATGGTGCCTGAGATCCTCTCATCAGCCCTTCTCCTTGTGAATAAAGTAATGTCCTTGCCATTCACTTTTTAAAAATCGTTTTTAAATAGATAACAAATGCACATGGTACAAAATTAACAATATACAAGAGAGGGCCGGCCGAGTGGCACGATGGCTAAGAACTGGCTTGGGACACCAGAGGGCCCTGGTTCGGATCCCACATATGAGTGCCAGTGACACTGCCCTCTACAGCTAAGATGCTGAACAACAGCTCAACCTGGAGCTGGGCTGCCCTGAGTCGCCCGCGACGGCTTAGGCTGCAGCCCCTGTGACAGTGGGTTGCCATGGGCTACCGTGTGTAGCCAGCAGCCAGCGTGAGCGGCCAGCAGCCGCAGTGAGCGGCCGCCCAGAAGCCAGCGACTGATCTGCCTCGCCCGGGAAGAGCACAATGATGGTGCCAACTTGGGCCAGTGAAGCGACGTCCTCCACAACTAGACTGAAGAACAAAAATGACAGCAACTTGTCTGTTCCCCTTCCCCTAATTCCCCAGCACTGTTCCCATCCCCCCAATTCCCCAATTAAAAAAAATATATATATATATATATGTATATATACAAGAGGATATAAAATGAAAAATTAGTATCATTCCACCCTTGTCCAACTGCTACCGCAGTACCTTCTCCAGGGGTAACATTGACACCTGCTTTCCGGTGGTTCCTTCCAGACATTTCTACGTATATACAAACACATCCAAATGCATACCATTATCAAAAATGGTAGCACACCTATACATGTTCTGCACCATGTGTTCTTCACTGAATGAAATGTTCCATTTAAGTAGAGTTCACGTTCTTTATCATGGCTGCGTAGTATTCCTTTGAGTGGCTCTTTCATAACTAAATACCTTGTAACCAGTGGATATTAGATTGTCTCCAATTCTTTGCAATCACAAACACACCAGCAATAGACAGCATTGTATATGCATCCTTTTCACACTTGAGTACGTGCATACGGTACATTTAACAGTGGAATAACTGGGTGAAAGGGTACAAGCATGCCTATTTTGGCCAATACTGACAAACGGCTCTTCGTAGACATTGTACCCATGCAGACTCCCACCAGCACCGTAAAAGAATGCCTGTTCCCCACATCCTCACCAACAGTGAGCTATCAACCTTTTTGATCTTTACCAGTATGATAGATGAAAAGTGGCTTGTACTGCAGTTCAATTCGTTTTATAAGTGAAGTTAAGAATACTTTCCTATGTTTAGAAGCCATTTGCATTTCCTTTTCTATAAACTGTCAGATCCTTTACCCACCTTTTCTGTTGGTTAATGAGCCATTTCTTATTGACTTAAAGGTGATCTTTACATATTTACATAAGAGAAGCGAATCTCTTGTCAGTAGTATAAGTTGTAAGTATTTTTACACAGTTTATCTTCTGATTTGCTGATGGGTTTTCTTTTTTCACCAGTTTTTAAAAAATACGTTATAGTATCTGTTAAAATGTTATAAAAATATTCCTCCATGTTTTTTCTAGTACTTTTATACTGTTTCTGGATCATTCTTGCTTCTGGGTTACTTGTATGTCCTGGTTTGTAGCATTTTTCAGGCCCTGGTTACGCTGCCTCTTCATCCTGTTTGTGTGTTAAGTTTGGAATGGAGGCTCAACCAGGCAGGTGCGAGGCTGGGCACAAAGTGGGTACCCATAGATATTTGTCTACAGGCCACCTGGGGTACTGGAAGGGAAGGGGTGCAGATCACAGGTGGCCAGGTGTTGTGCTGAAAAGAGCTGGGAGCTGGGGGTGAGTAGAGAGGTGTGTACTGAGCCCCTGGTTTGTGGCACTCTCTTACCTCACCGGTTTCAATCCTCACAACAACCCAGTGACCCAGCGAGACTGGATTACCTCACTCTCCCACTTTACAGGTGAGAAAACTGAGGCTTTGAGAGGTTGAGTAACTTGCCCAGGATCCTACAGCCAGTAAATAGCCCAGCTGCGACTCAGATTCTGGCCTGGGATGAGTAGAAGCTGCTTCTTGGCTTCTATGAAGGCTGAAGGGGCGTAGGGAGGCTGCGTCAGGGTGTGGACAGCGGTTGGGAGTCAGTGACTCTCCTTCGTGATAGGAGGGTGAGTTGGAGAAGCAGCTGGAGTTGGGAGATAGGAAGCCAAGGGTCACAGATAAGGCAGGAGGCGGGCGGGAAGTGTGCGAATCCGGGCAGCTGAAGTTGAGACGAAATCTAGACTAGCCCAGCACAAAGGCTAGAATAGGGACCACGGGACTCCCAGGCCCAGCTGGGCCCATTCCCTGCTTTTCAGGATGGCATCTCAGAGCCGAGCCTTACAGCTCCCACCGGGGTTTTCCTTGGGCCTGGATGCAGTAGCCCCAGCCAGGCTTGCCTCTCTACCGGGGTCATGTGTGGGAGGCAGCATGACAAGGAGACAGCAAGCGGTCTGTCCTGTCTCGTGCCAGCAGGGTCTGCACTCTCAGCGCTTCCTGTGACTGCACGGTACGCTGATCTTGTTGCTGTTTTACTTTGAATACCTTCATGCTGGGTACACTTTCCAGTTCTCCACAGTCCTCACCTCCTGTTCTCATCTCCCGAGCGAGTGCTCATGTCGCACATTTACCCTCTCTACCTGGCCCCTAATGACTTTTGAGTTTGAAGACCTGATTAGTGGGGCAGATGCACTGGCAGTCAGGGTTTATAGTTTGCAGGGAGAGAGGGTCTTTGAGATAAAGGGAAAAGGAGGCCCAGAGAGAGGTTGTAACTTCCCCAGAGTCGCACAGCAGAACCGGGCAGAACCAGGACTAGAATCTGGGAGCACGGACTCCCAGTCGAGTGCTTGCTGACCCACTTTCTGCCACCTCCCAGGAGCCACAGGCGGGGAGAGGAGTAACACCCCAAGGAAAAGAATGGAGAATACACATCATTGTTCTGATGGCCGCTCCGCCACTCACACTGTGACCCGAGGCCAATCCCTGCCACTCCAGGCCTTGGTTTCCCCATCCACACAGGAGGAGGCTGGACCAATGACATCAAGGGCCCCTGTGAGCTCCTGAGGCCACTCTCCCTCTCCCTCCCAGAGGCCGCAGGGGACACACCGCACATTCCTCGGGCCTGTTCCGCACGAGCTAATATTGACCCAGGGCTATTTCCTTTGGCCATGTGCAGGGGCTGTGTTTGCCCTGGCGGGACCCCCAGCCTCGCCTGTGCCCCTCTGGGCTTCAGCTGTGCTGGTCAGGGCGGGAGGGGCCAGGCGGAGGACATGAGCCTCATAGGCCAGGGAGAGAGGCAGAAACCACCAGAAGCCCAGGGCACAATCCCATGACACCCCCGCCCAGCTTTTAAAGCTTCTAGTGTATTTTTTAAAAATAAGAACTGCCCAAACACAGTTATAAATGTCTGGGCTTTTTAAAAAATGTTGTATTTCATAAATAAACTCTTTTAGCACACATATAACACACACACACACACACACAAGATACAATAACTATATATTCTACCTCATTTGGAAATCACATGGAAAATTTAAAATTGGGCCCCTCCTTAAAAAAATGGCCAACTCCAAGGTTGGGCCAGGGCAGAACAAGATAAGCCCACAATATTTTTTCGTACCAGAAAGTAAGGAAATACTCAAAGAATGATGGGGACACAAGAGCCAGCATGAAGGGGGCCCCTCCAGCCCCTTTTAAGCATCAAAATTTAAAAATGACAGTAATACGTTCTCACCCACTGAATTAAACAGGAAACTGTAAGTCCATCCTGACATAAATAAATGAACAAATGCATTAAAACTTTGATGAGCGGTGGGCCCTTCACATTGTCTCAAAGTACCTCCCCGCAAAATGCTTTTTCATTATCAAGGGAGAAAGAATAACTTGACAGTGGAGAGGCCCACAGGCCAACCCCAGTTGAGGGATCCAAGTGGCCTTCACCAGTAAGGGCGCAAATCCAAAGCTAGGGCCACCTGCTAGGCTGCAGCAAGAACCCAGCATCCCTTCTGTGACAGCTCAGCTGAAAAGGTCTAACTCGAATCTTATCAGAGGAAACAAACCCAAAATGAGGTACACCTTACAAAACAGCTAGCCCATAAGCTCCAACAGTGTCAAGGCCATGAAAATTAAGAAGAGATGAGGAAATGAGGAACGAATCATTCCAGGCTGAAGGCAACTGGGGAGACTGGACAACTCGATCCAAGGACATTCCTGGGACAACAGCAGGACCTTGGATGGAGCCTGAGGGTTGCTGCAGGTATGAGTTAATGCCAGTGTCCTGGTTTCCCCTTGGAATTGTGTTTCCAGGGGGAGAATGTCCCTGTTGGTAGGAAAGAGACACTAAAATACTCAGTAGGAAGGGTCACCATGGCAGCAACTTCCTATCAAATGGAAAAGAGCTTTTCATACTGTACTTGCAATTTCGCTATATATGTTTGAGATTGTTAGAAAATAAAATGGCTGACGGGCCAGCCAAGTGGCTGTTGATTAAAGCGCCAGCTCTAAGCAGCAGGGTTGCCAGTTCAATTCCCACGTGGGCCAGTGAGCTGCGCCCAAGCTGAGCTGCCAACAGGCGGCAGGATGACTCAGCTGGTGAGAGCACGTGCTCCTAACAACAAGGTTGCCGATTCGACTCCTGCATGGGATGGTGGGCTACACCCACCTGCAATAAGATAAGATTGAACACAGCACCTTGAGCTGAGCAGCCACAGGCTGCTGAGGGGCGGCCGGATGGCGACTGGACTTGGAGCTGCTAGCTACGCCCTCCACAACTAAGACTGAAGTACAATAACTTGGCTGTTCCCCTTCCCCAATTCCCCAACACTGTTCCCCTCCCCCAATTCCCCAATAAAATCTTGAAAGAAAAAAAGAAGATGGCTGAGTGTGTGTAGAGGGGGGCTGGGTCATGAATCAAAGTCCCCAGCCAACATGCCCAGAAGAGGCCAAGGGGAGAAACAGGCTGCCTTGAAGGAGGTTGGCGCCTCACGCCTCCTCATCTCCTTTCAAAGCACCTACAGCAAATGAGATGAGAAAAGGATGCCCAGAGAGGGCACAACCCTGCCTGAGGCCACACAGTGAGTGGGGCAGCCAGGCATCAGCAGCTCCCTACTTCTTGTGTGTCTCTCTCCCTCCTCAGGATTTCTGATGCTTCCTGGGGATTCTGGGTAGCAGACAGAGAGGGGAGCCCTGAGTTCCAGTCCTCGCTCTGCCTTGGCTTTCGTACCCACTTAGGGAAGTTTCTTCCCCTCTCTAGGCCTCATTGCCCACCTGGCCTAAGGGGACAGCAAGCTCGGGCTCTCTGCTGCTCACTGGTGGCTTTCTATGGGCAGCCAGGGACTTGAGTTAGGCCAGCTGGTCTCTGACCCACTGGATGACCTGAGGCAGGTCACTCAGCCTGCCTGCACTTGTTTCCTTATCAGTATGTGGTAGTATGGCGAAACATTCACCGATGGCTGTTTCCTCAGAATTTCCTGTCACTTTCTTCCCCTCCCAGCCACCCTGCTCCCAGTCCCCACATCGGGCCAGCGGGGCTGCTGCTGTCCTAAGAAATAACGTAGGAGAATGCAGATAACAGAGAAGTCAAATTCACTGCTTTTGAGTTTCATAGTTTAGAAAACGTGGAAGCCTATGTGATGAACCCGAGAAGTCCTCCCAGCCCTCAAGACCAGGTAGATTTCGGGGCTGCAGGAAGGATACAAGGAGCAGTGGAGACAGCTGGGACGCTGGTGTCCTGAGCCCCTTCTGCAGCGAGAGTTCCCAGATGGCTCTGGAGACCCAAGACAGAGGGAGAACCCCAGGATGTCGTGAGAGCAGAGTTCCCTCCTGGCACAGGAGCCAGGGACATGGCAATTCCTGTGGGCGGACGAAGCAGCCAGAGCCCCGCCCCTGGCAGGGGACCAGAGAGCTCTGCCCTCAGAGGGGCAAGTGCAGTGAAATGTCTCCCCTGTACCCACAGTGGCATGGGCACAGCGCCAACATGGCCCCACGGAGCTGGTGGCTCTGAAGGGACATTGTGATCAGGAATGAGGGAGGGCCCAGCAGTGCCCTGCAAGAACTAGACAAGAACAGGGACAATGTGGGGGAAGCTGGAGGTGACAACGCCAGGGTCTAACATGCCCTTCCCACCAGGGCCCCAATGCCACCTAAACTCCCAGACCTTAGACGACCCCGGGGCAGGATCCAGAGGGCCAAGAATGACTAGATTTATGATCTAGTTTCCATCACTAATGAAAGCTGCTTTCCTCACACATCAAGTTATCATGTGGCGACCGCTCTCCACCACGTGTGAACCGGGAATAAGAATAGACCAGCGGCGTGCTTGGAGCAAGCTCTCCACCCCCCACATGTGAGGCCAGCTGTGCACAGCTGTCCTAACAGGTTCAGTGACCTTATAGGCCACGGTACAAGTATTTACACCATGGAAATTGGCAAAAACGACCAGTCAGTAATAACTATTGCAGTTTGCTTTGTTTCGTTTTTCAGAGAGCCTCTTGACTGGCACACTCCTGAATAGAACCTCCCTCACAGGGTTGTCATGAACATTAAATGAGATTGTGGAGCGTGCTTGGCACCAAGCCCAGCACATTGTAGATGCTCAGTCATTGGTGGCTGCTGTCAACTGCTGTTGCCCTAACAGAAAGACAAGGAGGCCTGGCCCCGTCTCCGAGCCCTGTGCCTTCCCCGTCCCACTGCTGGGATCAGGGTGAAGGAGATCTTTGAGTCCTGTGAGTCACCAAAGCTGTCCTACGTGAGGGACCCACCACCCCCACCCCCACCCACCCCCGACCTGAGAAAGCCTCGTCTTGAGGATGCTGAGCAGGAAGGTTTGCAAGGACCCAGGCCCGCGTGGAGGAGGACAGTGACCTTCTCTGGCTCTCCCAGGCCATCTGAGAACACCTGTTGGCTGGCAGGACCCCGTAGAGAGCTAGCATCAGGGCATAAGCCCCTGGTTGGTGCAGGGGACAAAGCAATGGCAAAGAAAGAGGGACCCCTGGACACCCTGACACTCAACCGTAGCCAACTTTGTAAGGGCTGAAGCACTCTCAGTGGAAAAATTACAGGGTTGTTTTGCCTCGTCCTGGGGCTGTGTATGTGTTTGTGATCAGCTGACAGGAAAATGGTTTTTTTCCTGATCTGGGCTATATCGCATGCCTGTCACACACTGGATGTCTCACAGAGGGGTGACATTGGGATTGTTTATGTTTATTTTATTTTTATTTTTAATTTTCTTTGGTTCAGGATGCCCCTGCCCGGGCCAGAGACCACAGTGCCATTAATAAGTAAGGACGGTGTAGGGTCCTGTGCCCACTCCACCCAAGCCCGGGCTTAAGGAATTCAGGGCACACACCCGATTCCGGCCACCAAGCACAGCAGGGTCGTAAACCAGGGTGGGTGGGGGATTTCCGGGCCTCGCTGGTTAGGGCCAGTTTATTTGGTCAAGAGCAGCGAGCACCGGCCAGGGTGTCCCAAAATAACTCACGTGGCCAGGGCTGGGAGCCAATCCCTCCATGGAAATTTTAAATGAATTCTTCACGGCTGCAAGGTCCAGGGCCCCCGATGGGCCACCCAGCATCACCTGATCACTGCGGCTCTGATGGTTCCAGAAGCCCCAGAAAGCCAGCTCCCTGCATCTGGGCTCTCTTGTGTAGCCAGAGGTCATGATAAGCCCAGAGAAGGATGACCCGGCTGCCCACCCCTCAGACCTTCAGGGTGCCACCCCTTCCAGCATTGCACAGATGGGGAAACTGAGGCCAGCGAAGGAAAAATAAAACCATAGAGCAGAAGTGAAGCTTGTCCGGTAGCTGTAGGTCCCAGGTGCTGTGCTAAGTGCCAATTAAGCCTAAAGAGAGCAGCTGAGTCAATGGAGGATGGGGGTGGAGGGCTGACTGAGTGCGCGGAAGGAGGGCTGCCTCAGAAGGTCAAGGAAATGGACTGTCAGCTCGGGCTGGAGCACCAGGGGTCTTGACAGAGGAGAGGCGCCTTGGGGGCCTGGAAGACGCAGCCTGTGCCCCGGAAAGAGGAGAAAAGTGAGCAAGGCACTTCCGGTGGGAGAAACAGCACAAGCACGGTAGAGAGGTGGGGACAGTGCCCCACGCACCATTCTGTGGACCACAGAGCACTCAAGGTACAGGTTCTCATTTCACGGTCAGAAGGCCACCCTCAGGCCACAGAGGAGGAAGGAGGCAGGACGGGGGCTGGAGCCCTTGTCCCTGATCCTGAATGGCATTCCTGTCCGTGGCCTGAGGCTGCCCATGGAGGGGCCGGAGAGGCCAAGGGCCAGCCCCAGGGACCCACCGCCACCCTGCACTGGGGCATGTGTAGGCGGTAGAGGCCTTGGATGGAATGGGTCTGGCCTTGGGTATTTTCTTGTCCCCAAACGCCTCAGGGAGAACGAGCCTGGGCCTTTGGAACGGCTCGGACTTGAGAGTCAGACAGATGGAGCTGCTCCCAGCTCAGCACATAGCAGCACAGCTGAGCTCCTCCCAGCCTGATGCGGCATCCCATTTACTCCCCCAGCACCCATGCAGGGAGCCCTGGTATCCTCCCCATTTCACAGATGAGGGGCCTGAGGCACAGAAGATACGTGCTCAAGGTCACAGTGTGTTAAACAGCCAGTCCAGGAGCTCAGCCCCAGGTTGCCTGACATCAGAGTTGTCACCAACGGCCCCCCTTTCCACCAGGCTGCTAAGCTCCTCCTGGTCTCCTACCCTCACTGCCACGGTGACTGCTATTGGGGAAAGGGGGTAGTCAGGAAAGGGGTCAATGAGATGATGCCGTTCCCAGCCAGGCAGCCTTCATGCCCCGAAGTCCCCGTCCCCTTGACCTTATCCAAGGTCGCTGGCACCAAGGACAAGGCAGGGCAGAGGGCTAGGAGAACCGGGACCGCTTGGGGACCCAGGTAAGGGCAGGGACCAAGCAGCCAGAGAAACACAGGTCTACTTCATCTTCTGCTCCACCAGCTGAATCCTCCATGTCCCCTTGGACCCACTGGGGACTTAGGGTTTTCATGCATCTGATTAGCATAAATTAGCAGCTGCCAGCAGGAGCGAGGAATGCAGCTGGGGTGGTGGGGCAGTCTTGTTTTTGGAAACCTTATCGAGTTCTGCTGAGGGCTCCCCTTGTTCACAGAGGCACTGGATGGCAGACTAGTGTTTGTGTACCCAGCAGAGGCCCACCCAGGCCCCTGGTGAGCCCATGACCCACAGGCTCCAAGGATAACACAGAGAGAAGGCGCGAAGGAGCGTGATGCCGGGGAGGGGCGGGGGGGCACGCTTCCCCAGGGGAGCCTGGCCCACTCAGACTCCAGAGCCAACCCCAATCCCTGGCCCTTGCCTGGGGCTCCCTCCTCACCAAGAGAGAGAGAGACCTCTGTCCAGGGCGGTGGAGATGCAGGGGGACCAAATGGCAGAAGAGCAGTGGTCCTCCAAAGCTTTGCAGGCTGAGGTTACATCCACAGAGCCCTTTCAACTGATCACACCCACCAGTTCCTTGGGGGTAAAGCTGGTCTGCCCTGATTTTCCAAGGAAAGGGAAGGAGAACTTCCATTCCAAAAGGCCTGCTGTGTGCCAAGACCATATCTGGGTGCCTTCTGTGTTGTCAAAGGATCCCATGGTTGTAGAAGGGACATGGATGGCTTTTGTCTGCCAAACAGTCCTTCCCTCCGCTTTTGACAATTCTACAACCTTTAGAGTTGTTCTTTAGGTGAACTAAGAGCCTGAGCTCCAGAACCAGACTATGTTCAAATCCCAGCAACACCACTCGCCAGCTGCGTCCCTCTCTGCCTCGGTTCCTTTGCCTGTAAAATGAAATCACTTTTGTGAGAGTTAAATGAATTTGTGCATTTAAGGTGCTTAGAATAGCGCTGGCACATGGTATGATGTGTTAGCTGTTACTGATTGCTTTGATGCCACCCCAAGTGGTTCTGGTGAGACTGTTAATCACAGGACCCCTCTTCCCAACCATAAGGGTAGACATGTAACCTAGATCTGGCCAATTGGAATGTCTCATCTCCAATTGACCACAGTGATTGGCCCAGGAATAGACAAGCCCCGCCAATCAGACTCTTTCCCTGGGATTTTCCATTTGGATGTTGGTAGAGACCGTCTCTGTTTCCCTGGAGTGGCTAAGCTGGAAAGATGTAGCCCAATGTTGCCTGCAGCCCTGCCCTCCTGTCCTCACATCCCACATGAAGGAAGTTCATCTGCTACCACCTAGGGACAAGCAGTGCCAAGAGAGAGCTAGAGGCAGAGTGAGAAACCAAGAGACACACAGAGACTGACAATGACTGGCAGACGGAGAAGGCCACCCCATTATTTCCATCCCTGAGGCCAGCTATATCCCTCCCCTACTTCCTAGACTGTGCAAACCCTGAGTAACCCAAGGTTTATTATCTCTGTGGTACAAACAAGAACACTGAGGCTCGAGGAAGAAGTGTCTGTGTCCGTTTGGGCTGCTATAGCAAAATACCATAGACTGGGTGGCTTATAAACAAGAGATTTATTTCTCACACTTCTGGAGGCTGAAGTCCAAGATCAAGTGTCTGGTGAGGGCTGGCTTCCTGGTTCATAGACAGCTGTCTTCTCACATGTCCTCACATGACTGAACAGCAAGAAAGCTCTCTGCGTCCCTTTTATAAGGGCACTAAGCCCATTCATGAGGGCTCTGTTCTCACCTCGAAATACTGTATCACTTTGGGGGTTAGGTTTCAACATATGAATGGGGGGCACAAACATTTAGCCTAGAGCATGGAATGATCTGTCTACAGGGGCAGAGCTAGTAGATGGAAGAGCCAAAGGCAGACAGTCTAGTCCCAAGAGTACAAGGACAGAGTGGGGGAGGGAAGGAAGGGGGGGAAGGAAGG
>NW_017731360.1:7550948-7577209 GCF_001890085.2 Hipposideros armiger | reverse complement strand
AGGGAGGCAACTTTGCCTCTGCCTCCTCATCTCCCCAGTCCCTTCTCAGACTGCATGTCAGCCCTTTGTTTGGATGGCTACCTGGAAGAAACCTTGAACTCCAGCTCTGCCCTTTTCTGGCCATGTGAGTTTGGAGCGACTCACTTCTTTTCTCTGAGCCCAGTTTCCTCATCTGTAAAATGCGGATAATATTCCTTATTTCATTATGTTGGCATAAAATAAAATGTCACATTGAGAGCGCCCAGCGCATATTCAGCACCCGGTAAATGTTCCCGTTTCCATTCTCCCAGATAGAGCATCATTTATCTCAACCCTCTAGCTCGCCAAATTGCCTCCGAATTAAAGGGCCTTTCATGTTCTCAATGGATCCTCAAGGCAAGGATGGTAACCCCCATTTTAGAGATGGGGGAACTGAGGCCCAGAACGGTTGTGCAACATGTCCAAGGTCACACAGCTTGTTAATGGGACCTCTCAAACTTTGACCAAGTTGCCGCGAGTCCCTGCCCCAGGGTTCTTTATAGTCAGGGGTTGAGAGTCCAAGTGGGAGACATGAGGGTTAGGTCAGTGGTGTGGGATTAATGGGAAGTGAGCCCTGAGAGCCCTGCCCAGCTTCCAGGGGCTCAGAACTTTGTCCCCACTCCCTCCAAGCCTAGATTCTGGGTCCTGAGTCACGGGCTCCCCCTGCTGGCCATGCAGGGAACCCTAGCCCAGGCTCCCGATAAATCCCAGGTTCAGGAGCTTGAAGGTCCTAACCCGAGTGACTTAGGGAAGAGATTCCGCCTCCCTGAGCCTCAGTTTTCTTACCTGCGAAATGGGGATGATGATGATAATGATGATGATGATGATGTAATAAATCAAATAATGCTGCAAAGAGCCTGGCATAATGCCCAGACCAGTGGTTCTCAAACTTGAGTATATCAGAATTACTAGAGTGTTGGTTAAAACCCAGATTGCTAGGGCCCAAGCCCAGAGTTTCCAATTCAGCCGACCCTGATGGGGTCTGAGAATTTGCATTTCTAACAAGTTCTCGGGTGATGCTCAAGCTACTGGTCAGGGGAAATGGGTGTTAGTTTAAAAATGAAAGACCAATAAATACATGAAAAGATGCTTAACATCACTAATCATTAGAGAAATGTAAATCAAAACCACTTCAGTGAGATTGCATTTCACACCCATTAGGATGGCTACTATAAAAGTAAAAAAGAGAGAGAAAGGAAGGAAGGAAGGAAGGAAGGAAGGAAGGAAGGAAGGAAGGAAGGAAGGAAGGAAGGGAGGAAGGAAGGAAAAAAGGAAGGAAGGAAGGAAAAAAGGAAGGAAGGAANAAAAAGGAAGGAAGGAAGGAAAAAAGGAAGGAAGGAAAAAAGGAAGGAAGGAAGGAAGGAAAGAAGGAAGGAAGGAAGGAAGGAAGGAAAAAGGAAGGAAGGAAGGAAAGAAGGAAAGAAGGAAGGAAGGAAGGAAGGAAGGAAGGAAGGAAGGAAGGAAATATCAAGTATTGGCAAGGATATGGAGAAACTGGAACCCTTGTGCATTGCTGATAAAAATGTAAAATGTTGCAGCCACTGTAGAAAACGGTATGGAAATTCCTCAAAAAAACAAACATAGAATTACCATATGATCCAGCAATTCTACTTCTGGGTACATATCCAAAATAATTGAAAGCAAAGATTCAAATATTATACATATCTGTACATCCATGTTCATTGCAGCACTATTCACAATAGCTAAAAGGTGGAAGCAACCCAAGTGTCCATTCACAGGTCAATGGATAAACAAAATGTAGTAGATATATAAAATGGAATGTTATTCAGTTTTTAAAAGGAAGGAAATTCTGACACATGCTACATTATGGATGAACCTTGAAGACATTATGCTAAGTGAAATAAGCCAGTTACAAACAGAAAAATATTGTATGATTCTGCTTCTAGGAGGTATCTAGAGTAGTCAAATTTATAGAAACAAGAAGAAAAATAATGGCTTCCGGGGGCTGGGGCGAGGAGGGAATGAATGGAGTGTTATTATTTGATGAGGACAGAGTTTGAGTTTGGGGAAACGGAAACGCTGTGAAGATGGATAGTGGTGATGGCTGCACAACAACGTGAATGTACTTAATGCCACTGAACTGTACACTCAAAAAGGTTTAACATGGTAAATTGTATGTTATGTATATTTTACCATAAAAATAATTAAATGAAAGAGCCCTTGAGCCGGGACCTGAATGATGGGCATTCCTCCAAGAAAGGGGAAGGTGTTTGAGCAGAGGGAGCCGTGTGAGTCCAGCCTGAGAGTCCCCTGGACATCCAAGGACAGGGCAGCTCTCCTCTCGCAGAGGCAAGGTACCCACATCAACTCCCCAGAGAAAAGAGAAAAAATCCCAGCCGGTACCTTGGTTTCTCCGAGGCGGGGATGTTAGTGGCAGGGTTACATTTGCGGGCCAGAAATCTTCCCAGGAACTATAGCAGCCCCACCTCCAGTCAAGCCCCCAAAGGAAAGAAAGCCACTCCTCCTAGCACCACCTGGCCTTGCCAGCCCCAGCCCAGCGGAGAGGACTGGTTGCCTGGGGCCTGGACGAGCAGTGCTCCAGAGAAGCCACCAGAGAGCGCACTGCACCCATGAACCTTGCATGTCTCCAGCTCAGAACAGAGGGAAGGATGACTGTGCCGGGGCACCTTCCTGGACAGTGGGCTCCAATGTCTACCGGAAGCTGCCCCCCCCCCCCGGGCAGGCGACACCCTGTGTCATGGACTCACAGTCACAGAGATGTCCTAGTTGAAAGAGGCTTAGACTGGGAACCTTTTTACAGAAGTGAGGAGCCCAAAGAGACGAAAGCTGCCAGCTGGGCCCAGACAGAAACCAGGAACCAAGACAAAATGGAATTGTGAAGACTGGGGCTGTAGCATTCCCACCATCCCCTAATCTCCTAAGATGCTGAGTCGCAGGGAAACTGAGGCACAGAAAGACAGAGATTGTCTGTGTCCCTCCTAAGCAGGTCAGGGCCCCAGAGTGAGTTCCAGTAGGCCCCTCTGCTCGTCTAAGGGGCTTATTTGAGGACAGTGCTGTGACTAGCAAGGTAAGCCAGGCCACCATGGTCGCTGGCTCCAAGCCCAGCAGAGCCATTGATTGGTGCTGCGGTGAGGAGGGTCAGCCCATTACAGACCTGTGGGGGACAGACTATCTGATGGGTCCCACGGGCCCTCTCTGGAAGGCAGCAGGACCTGGGGAGGAGGGTCCAGGAGCTCCACAGGTCTCTGCAGGGCCTCCCTCCTTCACCAGCTCCAGGCCCCACCTCCCTCCTCAAATCGCTGCTAAAAACAGCACCTCCTCCCTGTGCAACAAGAACCTTCCAAAAAGGCCTCACCCTTCGAGGAATCTGTTCCAATCTGTCTAGGAAATCATCAGAAATAGAGACAATCACTGAAGCACTTTGGTGCATAAATTCATTTCATCCTCAGAACAACCCTCCAGCATCGATATAATTAGTTCATTCCCGTTTTCCAGCTGGGAAACCTGAAGCCTGGACAAGGTTGGGGAGTTGCCATCAGCAACACTCCAAGAACGCCACATGCTGCGTTCCATACCTCGGCCACCGTGGCCCCGGCACTTTGTGCACCCCGTCTCTTTTGGTCCTCCAGGCCACCCTGCCAGGCAGGTAGGTTTAAGGTCACATTTTACAGACGAGGAAAACGAGGCCCAGAAAACAAGTTGTCCTGATATTCAAGCTCTCCAGGCTTCCTGTCACTGCCCAGACCTTGGATGGCAGAGGCACCTAAGAAGGCCCTTGACTCCCTCGGGCTGGAATCCAGCCTCTGCAGGGGACACTGAACAAGTGAAAAGACCTGTGCGGAGAGACCACAACCAAAGGCCAGGGAGGAACATGGGATGGGCCCCTCACACCTTTCCCAGGCAGCCCTCCGTTGCCTTCTGAAACTCTAGAGCAGCGGTTCTCAACCTTCCTAATGCCGCAACCCCTTAATACAGTTCCTCATGTTGTGGTGACCCCCAAACATAAAATTATTTTCGTTGCTACTCTATAACTGTAATTTTGCTACTGTTATGAATCGTAATGTAAATATCTTTTTGTTTTCCGATAGTCTTAGGTGACCCCTGTGAAAGGGTCGTTCGACCCCCAAAGGGGTCGTGACCCACAGGTGGAGAACCGCTGCCCTAGAGGCTGGAAGGCTAATGTCTCATTTTCCTACCTTCCAGCCAAGGTAACCAGGGGTGTGTTCTAGCCAAGGAGACCTAGGAGGGAGTCTGCTAGGAAGGGCTTCACTTCCCAAATAAAAAGACAAAGTCTCTCAAGTTGGAGACCTTTGGTCTTTCCACACTGCCTTTCTGCCTGGAATGCAAATGTGAGTGCTAGAGATGTGGCAGCCACTTTGGAACTGTGAGGGCATAAAAGCACAAGTTACGAACAGCGAGTGGAGACAGCCTGTTCTTTGACAATGTTGCTGAGCTGCTACACTAGGCCTAGATGTCTCACTATGTGAGAATGATAAACCTCTTGATCTTTCAACGTTGCTAACTAAGTTTCCTGTTGCTTATAGCCTACCTGAGTTTGCCTTCCCATCTGATACAGAGCAGCACTGAATAGGGGTTAAGAGTTCATACTTAAATTCTTAGCCTACGGGCAGCCGGTTGGCTCAGTTGGTTAGAACGCAGTGCTCATGACACCAGGGTTGCTGGTTCAATTCCCACATGGGCCAGTGAGCTGTGCCCTCCATAACTAGATTGAAAACAACAAGGGGCCAAACAAGTGGTTCAGTTGGTGAAGAGCTCGCTCAAGAGTGCAAGCTCTGAGCAACAGCGGTTCGATTCCTGGCCCGAGCTGACCTGCTGCTGAGCTGCCAACAGGTGGAAGGGTGGCTCAGCTAAAAAAAAAGAAAGAAAGAAAGAAAGAAAACAACAACTTGACTTAGAGCTAATAGGTCCAGGAAAAACACACTGTTCCCCAATAAAATTTAAAAAAAAATTCTTAGCCTACAGATTAGCAGCTGTATGACCTTGAGCAAATGGCTTTGTGATCTATTTTCTCACCTATTAAATGGGCACAACAAACACTTGAGCACAACCCTCCTGCATAGGGTTGTTGGGTGGTTAAATAGGACACTGAGTGCCCTAAGCCCAGAACATAGCATACACATACAGGTCAGCTGTTATTAGGAAAGGAGAAAAGGACAGTGAAGAAGTGACAGAGACTAGATTCCCTCCCCTCAGGAAAAGATGTTTGGAAAGGAGGTTTGATTGGGGGAAATTAAACAGCAAGTCCTGACAGACCAGTAACTCCCTGAGTCCCCAGACCATTGACTCCCTTCCCCTTTAATTAAGTACAAAGCTTAGCAGGCTCAGTCAGCCGCCCACCAGGCAAGGGATCTGCTTCTCAGCCAGGGCTGGCTGAACATGCTGGGGATGTGGGAAGGACCCCACCCACCCGGCTCCAGCTTTCCAAGCCTCTCCTCTATCCCCCGTCACAGTCAGGCATCCCACTGTTAGGAATTGACTCCTTTGGATAGTAAGGCTTGAAGGAGGCTGGTTCAGAATCTCCAGGGTGGAATTCAGGGCATGGGTCTTTGCACAGCTGCCCAGGTGATGCAGGCCGGTGCCCTGATGAAACGCTGTGGCTTTAGGGGACGTTCCAGAGGCCACTACTGAGATGTAAGTGCCTTGGAACATGTTCCTCCCTGAGCTGTGGTCAGCAATAGCACGGGAGCAGGGAAGGAGAGGAAGGGAACTCATGCCTTGAAGCCGTGCCCTGCCCACTGCTGAGCACACGCATCCCTCACTTCATTTAGTCAGCACAAATGGTCCTGTGAAAAGGGGGTTTTGTCTACAAGATGAGAACAAAAAAAAAACAAAAAACAAAAAAAAAAGGAGCCTCAGAAGAGGGAAGGGACTTGCCCAAGGTCACACAGTAACATCAAGGAGTTGCACTCCATGGCACAACCCTGGGCTCTGGCCCCGAGCTGCAGCATTAACTTGCTGGGTGCCTTAGACAACTCTCTCCCCGCCTCGGGGTCTTCTACAAAATGCAGGGGTTGAAAGCCATAATCTTACATGAGCCTAGCATGTCAGACGCTGCCTGGGGCCAAGCCCCAGCCCCAGCCTTTACACGTGAACTTGAGCCAGTTACTTAACTCGGCTGTGCCTTCATTTGCTCATCTGTAAAATGGGGATAATAATAATAATAATAATAATAATAATAATAATAATAATGGGGCTGTTGTGAGGATTAGCTGAGTCTGTGTATGGAAAACGCTCAGATGGGTTTTCTCGGGCACACAGTGAGCTCTGTCACTGCTCTTACTCATGCCTTAGTCACCCTTGGGTGATGAGACCCCAGACAGGTCCCTTCGGAGGGGGCGAGGCAGGAAGCAAGACTGGGGGTGGCTCAGAACAGCAAGGAGATGGAGGAAAGTATTCTCCAACCAATAATAACAACGTCAATGACGTAATAGTAACAAAGTTCTGGGAGAGCCCAGAGCTCTGAGTTCTTTGGCCTTCAGATGGTCCCACAAAAACCTGGAGGGATTAATCCCAGCTCCTCACTTCCTGGCCTCTCAAAGAGGCCCTTTGTCTGGTGGGTGTCAGAGGCCAGTTCCGGCCTCAGCGGGGCCTGATCAAACTGCCGCGACAAAAGGCCCTCACATGGCCAGAGAGGCCCCAGCTCTGCCCAGGACATGCCTGCTGGCCCCCAACTTCCGCGGCCCGGGTGGCCAAGTAGGGCCCACGCGCGCAGCCTGGCGAGATCAGAGGCATGGGGGCCAGAGGCCAGGACCCACTGGGCAGACAAGTGAGGGGCCCTAGATAAGGGGGCAGCAGGAAGGCACTCAGCAGGGGGGTCAGAATCAAAGGCTCCTAAAGTTCCCTGCTTGGAACCAGAGAGCATTGTAAAAATAAATAAATAAAGCGCTCAAAGCCCTCTCATAGCTTCCCATCACCCTCTAGACTAAATGCCCGCTTGCTGCTCCCCCGGCCCAGGAAGCGCTACCTGTGCTGCGGCCTGGAGGCTACCGCCTCACCCTCTGCCTCCTCGTCCTCCTAACGCACCCAGCGCCCTCCTCCCTCGGGGACTTTGGCCCAGCTGTTTCTTCTGCCTGTAGAACTTTCCTCCAACCATGTCCTAAACCCTGGTTCCCTCCTCTCACTCAGGCTTTGCTCAAAGGCACATTCTCTGACCCCTGACCCCCAACCCTGCTCTGGTACTGTGTCCAATCCCTCCTGTCCCTTTTCCTCTAGAGCCTGATCCAACTAGATTTTTGTCCGCACTGCTCTGGTCAAAGTCACTAACTACCTGCCTGTTGCTGGGCCTAGCAGCCGAGCCCCAGCCCTGGCTTTGTGTGACTGGCCAGCAGCCCGGACACGGGGAGCACCCCTGTCTCCTTGTGACTTCTGGGACATCCTCTCTCAGGTCTTCCTCCCGCTTCCTGGTGGCTCCTCCAAATGTGGGGGGGCCATCTCCTCCACCCCTACTCCTTCCCCGAGTGACCCCACACAGTTTCTGGTTTTAACCACCTTCTTTCTTTCTGCTGATGATGCAAACTCATACCTCTAACCTCAGCCTTTCCCCAGAACTCCAAATTCCTATCTCCGCCTTTGTTTCTAGGAGTCCACGTGGCTGAGTAATGGGCATCTCAAAGTCAGCACGCCCAGCCCCAAGGCCAGGCCTCCCTGCCTGCCATGTACTGTCTGCAGCCCCTTGCTCGTGCATGACCACGTGTGCCCTGCTCAGCCTCACCCTCCCTGTCTCCAGCACCCCACGTGGGATCCTGCCCCTCCCCCTCAAAGCCGATGCAGAATCTGACCACTTCCACCGCTCCCGTTGCCATCACCCTGGATTTTTGCAGAGCCTTCCAACTACTGCCCCTGCTTCTGCCCTTGTCCCCCCCTCCCTCGCTCAGGGGCCCATGTGGCCCTGCACAGCTGCCCTCCCCAGCCTCTGCTGTTACCCTCTGACCTCCACCTCAGCCCCTCACTCCAGCACAGGGGTCTCCTCACCATTTCTTGAACATTCCAAGCTGACTGCCCACTCACGAGAGTGCATTTGCTGTTCCCTGAGCCCAGACAACCCTTCTCCCAGATCTGCACGGCTCACTGCCCCCGCCTCCTTCTGAGCTCAGCTTAAATGTCACTGGATCAGAGTAACCTTCTCTGGCCGTCCTCTATTAAAAACAGAAACAATCATGTCCCCATCAACACTGCTACCTCGGCCCTGCTGAATTTTCTCCATGGCATTTATCACCCTCTGACACCTTCTGTATTTGCTCTCCCGCCCCAAGGAACAGGCTCCATGAGAACAGAACTTCACTTGCTTGGGTCCCTGCTGGCACCTAGAACAGTACCCGCACACAGTAGGGGCTCCGGAAACACTTGCTGAACCAGTAAATGAATGAGCTGAGTGCTGAAGGAGAGGTGAGAGCTTGCCAGGTGAGTGGTGGGACGAGGCGCCAGGTAGAGAAAGCAGCATGCACACGACTGAGGCATAAAAGAACACGGCAGTTGGAGAGGCAGTGAATGGAGGTGCGCAGGGTAGGAGGTAGAGTGTCAGGGTCTAGGGCTGGGGAGCTGGGCAAGAGCCTGGTCATAAAAGGGCATTTGTTTATTCATTCATTCATTCATTCAGTATTTATTAAGCCCTATTGGAGCCTGGCCTTCTGCAAACCTAAAGGGATGGGACTTAATCCTGCAGGTACTTGGGAGCCACTGAGAGACTCAGGGCAGGGCCAGCACATGTCATTGCTGGTCAGAGTGCTCCACACTATGGAACCCCAATATGCCCCTGGGTCTTCAGCCCCCTCCCCCAAAGGAGAGAGGCCCGCTCTGCCACTGCCTTTGCTCCAGGGCCGCCTTTTGGAGGCCTGGGCAAAGCACGCCCACCGAGGTTTCTCCTGGCGAGGCTGCTCCACAACTGAGGCTCCACATGAGCCAGTCTGTCTACCTGTGACCCTCCCAATGTGTGGGTCCCCACAGCTCAGGGGGGACTTGACCCTCCCAGGCTGGAAAGACTTCAGAAAATCCAACACTTTCATTTCCCAGATGGGGCAACTGAAGCCACCAAAGAGGAAGGACTTATTCAAGGTCACACTGTGTATCAGTCACAACACTTTCGTTTACAAGTAACAAGCATCCAATTCATATGCACTGGAAGAAAAAGGAGGGGTGGGGAAGGAGGAGGAGTTGAGTGACATAGCTAGAAGGTTGAAGGGTTGAAGGTGGAAGGTGGAAGGTTGAACTCCAGGTACAGTTGGATCCAGGCCTCAAACAATGGCTGCCTCAGCTTAGGACACACACTGCCCCTTGAACCAATCACGGGGCTGGAGGTCTGCGGAGCCCTCAGTGGCCAAGCCTGGGTATACTATGCCTCCCCCTGGAGTGGCAGTGAGGTGAGGGCAGCAGTGTCAGCCCCACATGACCTCCCAGGACTGAGAAAGGGGCCGGGCGGGACCCCAAAGGAAAATCAGAGTGTGGATCCAAGAAAAGGGAGAAACGGAAGCAGTTGTCCACTGCACCCAGGAACTCAGTGAGAGAATCCAGGCCAGAACCCCGGCCGCCTGCCTCCAAGCTCAGCACCCACCCCACTTTCCAGACCCATGTCAGCAAGATTAACTAGACATCGGCGTGGGGGACGGATTGGGTGAGGGTGGGGGCTGCGGGAGCTGGAGGCAGGGGTTCAGTAAAGAGGTCATCTAGGCGAGAGGTAATGAGCCCCTTGACAGAAACCAATCAATCTCCCTAACCCACTCTCCCACTTCAGCATTTTGCTGAGGGAAACATCTGTCACTTCTTCGAGATGAATAATATACCAACACCATTATTAATGTATTTTTAAGTGGTGTTTAGAATCCACTTCATTTTAAAGAAAAGTAATGACACACATCTCTCGTGACTTGTCTACACCCTAGGGGCGCTGGCACAACATGACTGCTGCCTAAACAGCATGACATCTGAGCATGTCCCCCAGCATGCTGCACAGAGCTAAGCCCATGGGGGCCCAACAAATGGCAGGAGGATGCAACCCCAAGTGGGAGAAAACTAATGCTGTGGAGGGCAGGCGAGATGAAAAATTTCATCCACTGCCGGTAGGCAAGTCAGTGCCATTTTTCTGGAAAGTTATTTAGCAGGACGTTTTTATTGCTTAAAGAGATCCCTATTCTTTGGCTCACTCATCTTCCTTCTGGGAAGACCTCTTGAAGATATGACTGGAGATGTGGAGACAAAAAAAAAGCTTTGCGAGCTGAAGATGTTCTTCGTGGCATTGTTTATAATAGAGAGCAAATGGAAATAGCCTAAATGTCCAACCAGAAGAGAATGGTTGTATAAACTAAGGCAGGCCCACTCCAAGGAATGTTCTGTGTCTGTTCAAAAATGGTGCCTACAAACATTATTGACTTAAGATGATTTGATTGGAAAAAAAGCAGGAACTTTAGGAAGCTCAAATCAAAAGGGGGATTATTTCTAAGCATCAGAAGAATTTCCCAGAAGTCAACTGCCAGCAGCGTAACTGGGAGATACAAAACCTCAGGCAGCATATATTAGTCACTTACTGCTCCGTAACAAGCATCTGCCCCCAACATTTAGTGGTTTAAAGCAGCATTCATTATCTCACGTAGTTTCTGAGGGTCAGGAAGGGAGGGGCAGCTTAGCTGAGTGGTTCTGATTGAAGATCTCTCATGAAGTTGAAGTCAAGATGTCAGCTCGGGCTTCAGTCTTCGGATAGCTTGACAGGGTCCTTGGCTGGAGGATACATTTTCAGATCACCCACATGGCTGCTGGCAGGAGGCTTCTCCAGTCTTGTGGCCATTAGCTGTGGGCTACAGGTCCTCCCCACACGGGCCTCTCCTTCAGGCTGCTCATGACAGAACAGCGGGCCTCCCCAGAGCAAATGATCCAAGAAAGAGAGAAAATGACCAAGAGTGAAGCTGTCATCTTTTCCAACTTATTCTAGGAATTCACACCCTATCAGTTCTTCCCAATCCTATTGGTCACACAGACCACCCCTGGTACAAGGTAAAGGGGGCTACAACAAGGGCGCAAACACCAGGTGGACAGATCCCTGGTGTCCACGGCAAACACACAGGGAAAAATTCATTCTACAACAATGGTTTTTAATAGGGAATCAAGTGGGATGAACATAGTCCAAAAAAAATTCTTTGTAAAATGACTTGCTTTTGATGACTTCTACTGGGTGACAGAGGACCTGACTGGGCCAGAGCTGGGACGGGACACATCTAGCACAGGGCGTTGAGCGATATGCAGCGTCCAGTTACCCATGAACAACCACCAGGTCACATGGCAGGACCAAGAGCACTTGGGTTTAGACATACATAAGACACGAATGGTGGACGAAAGGCAGGTACCTAATGGAAGCCAGGAAGCCCTGTCAGGGGCCAAAGGAGAAACGCTTCCTAAGAGAATGCAGAGGGTGGGGTGGCAAGCCAGGTTTAGTAGCTGGGGCCCCGGGATGGAGGGGGTCTTGGTTCTGGATACATCCTGCCCCTGCTTGTTCCTGGACCTGCTATGGCCCGGTCACCAGCCCCAGGAGGAGGCGGCTGAGTGTGAGCAGAGGAAGCTGGCCTATAAGATGGCCCAAGCAGCCCTGCTGGGGGACCCCAGCCTCGAGAAGCATTCTTCCCCTTGTTTACCATAAATAGGGACCTCCTGCAGTAATGCGAGGGCCGGAACCCGGAGGCCAAGGGAGGCAAGACTGGGTGGGACAGGGCCCTGCAGAGAAGTTGAAGTTAACGGTGACATTGGTGACCAATGGGGATAGAGGACAACGCAGATGGCTGCCTTCTCCAATTCCTTTGCACAGAGGATTCATCCACACACTTGAGAGGGGAGAGGAATTCACCCAGCAAGTGGGGTTCCTGCAGGAGAAGGTCAGGGGGTCGGAGCCAGCAAGATGCAGGTATTAATGCTAATACTACTAGTGGGGCTTTCATCACATATGGTCCTTCAAACCACAGGCTGGAGAAGGCTCATTAGAAAGCTGGTCCAAATCCCACCTGAGGCTGGAATTCCTTGTTCATACATCTCCCCGAGGCGCTCAAAGGCTTGACCACTCCCAGCAATAGTGGCCTCACTACTCCATCAGGAAATCCATTCCATCACTGGACAGCTCTGACACACAGAACTTTCTAAAACTTGAGACACAAATCTAACTCCCTATGGGCCCCTTGGATTGGCCCCGGTTCTGCCCTCTGGTGCCTCATAAAACAAATCAGCACCCTCCCCCACTGATGACCCAATGGTCATCCTCTTCATTGTCGAGGTCAGCTGTTCCCAGATCATCGTGGCGGGCCCTCAGAAGCCATTCCTTGTCCAAAACTTCAACAGGAGCCATACTGACTACCACTACACACCCATTCAAATGGCTAAAATTGAAAAGACCAATCAGGCCAAGTGTTGGTGAGGGTGTGGAGCACCTGAAACGCTCCTCCCCTACTGGTGGGGGAGTGTAAATGATACGATCCCATGACCCAACCCTTCCATTACCAGGTATTCACCCAAGAGAAACGAAAACATGTGTCCACACAAAGGCTTGTACATCGGTGTTCCTAGCAGCTTTATTTATAATAGTCAAAAACACAAAATAGCCCGGATGTCCATCCAAAGGTGTAAGGAAAACAAATGGTGGCACATCCATCCCATAGAAGATCACTCGGCAATAAAAAAAGAACGGAGGGCAATATGGATGAATCTCAAAAAGATGATGCTGAATACAGGAAGCTACACACTTCCTTCATGACTTCATTTATATAAACTTCTAGAAAAGGCAACGAGATCTACAGTGACAAAAAACAGATCAGTGTTTGCCTGAGGATGGAAGAGGAGGGCGGGCGGGCTGGCAAAGGGGGAGGAGGAAACTTTGAGAAGTGATGGAAACGTTAGGTAGAGTGACTGGGGTGGCGCGCTCACCCGGGTCTGCGTCTGCCAAAACCCACCAGATAACGTGCTTTAACTATGATCAAGTTATACACATTAAACATGTACAATGTATTCTAAGTTGATTCTTTAAGACTCTAACATGCCATCCCTTAACTGATAACTAACTGTAGCCAAGCTGAAGGCCCCCTGGCTCTGCTTTGGCGAAGCTTCTGTAATTGGCCCATGGACAGGCCTGACTGATGCTAACTGAGCGCCAGCTCCTTAGCAGGCTCAGGCCTTGCTCCTCTACGACTCTGGAAACGTTTTTCCAATACTCGCCAAAGGTCATTCACAGCAGAGCCAGGATTAAGCCCAGGTCTTTCTGATTCACAGGCTTCCCTTCCCCACAGCGTAAGAAGAAATGGAAACCAGTGCTGTGGAGTGCTCCATGGCTCTCCAAGCTGCTTGACACCCGTAATCTCGTTTCCTGGATTAATTCCATTTAACACAGTCGACTGTGTAATGGATAAGATGCAGCTGGGAGAACATACAGCTTGTTTATGGCGGGCGTGTCTTCTAATGGCTCCGGGCCCAGGCCAAGCCATTGTTAAATATCTTGAATAACCCTCCTGGGTTAAACATTCTGGGCTTTGGAGTCAGACAGACCTGGGCTGGAATCCAGGCACTACCACTTACTAGTGGAAGACCTTGAGCAAACTGTTCAACGCCTCTGAGCCTCAGTTTCCTCCTCTGTAGAATGGGGATAATAGAAATAGCTGCCTCATGACGCTGCTAGAAAGATGAAACAGGATAACAGCATCTAGCACATAGCAAACACTCCAAGTCTGGCACCCGTCATCAGTACTATTCCTATTAACCCTTGCAATACTCTTATGAAGGAGGTCCCCTTATTATCCCCATTTACAGACAAAGAAACTGAGGCTCAGAGAGGCAAAGCAATTTGCCCAAGATGACATAGCAAAGAAGTAGCAGAGCCAGGATATGACCTCCAGTCCCCTGTATAGCTCCAAAGCCCACTTGGGTTCATAGCACCACATGCCACCTGCTTGGGTGGCAGCAGATACAGCAGGGGTTGTAAGAAGGGAAGATATGATCCAAGTCCCCTCAGAGCCCACTGGTTATAGTTAACGCTGAAGGAAGCCGAGGCCTCACTCGGCAGCTGTGGCCAGTCAGATGAGGAGTTCCCTCTCTGCACCCCAGGCTCTGCCACTTTGAAGAGCAGGACAGCACAGAGAACAGAGACCATGCGGAAGGGCGGGCCCCCAACCCCAACTGATGCCTGAGAGGGACCAGGCTGGCTCTTTCCATCAATGTCCAACCAACCAAGTCAGCGGAGTCTACACTCAAAACTTCCCTAAGCTCACTGTGTGACCCTGGGCAGGTCCCCACCAATGAGGGGCCCCACACCTAACCAGAAGCTAAAGGCACTGGACAAGATGACCTGCAAAAGTCTGTCCAGCTCAGACCATCTTTGTTTCCAATCGCCAGGAATATCTGGGATGCAGGTGATACCCAGCTCCAGATGGGAGGGGGCCTTTCAGGTACAAATTGGTGTCCCAAGGACAGCCCACTGGAGGGAGGTCCCAGCCCCAGCAAGGGGCCACCGATGATCCGAACACACGGCCTGGGAGAGGAAAAGAACACAGCTTTGGAGACGGCAAACGTGGATTCAAATTCCACTCTGCCAAGCACTAGCTCTGTGAGCCTGGGCATCTCACTGCCTATCTCTGAGCCTCAATATCTTCACCCACAAAACGGGGACAACTGCACCAGCTTTTCAGGGTTGTGTGGCCCTTAAATAAAACCATTTCTCTAAAGTACCTGTAAATACTCAATAAATGGTGGCTGCTTTAATTACTGTTTCCCACCTACATCATCAGAAGTGGCATTCATGCAGCTTCCCCAAGGGTCTGAGTCCCAGGTTCCGGGAAGTCCACCTGGAAGTTCTTCCAAATATCAGACCACAACCGTTCTTTTTGCTACTGCTGCTTGAATTCACAGACCTGGAACAGGATCTAGATCAAAACTCAAGGAACACTCAAGTCCCGATGCATGTGACAGAGGCTGGAATAAGTCACCTAGGGGGGATGGGGAGGGTGTGGCAGGCATACCAACTGGAAGGAGACACAAGGAGCCAGGTGATGGTCACACAGTTGTTTCTATATGTTTCCCCAAGTACCCAGACACACATGTGGACACATGCATGAATATATATGCATACCCATGCACTCAGACAGCGCCTGCCCAGAAGACAGTGCCCACAGACAGGCACCCCCACTTGGACACTGCACCCATCTGCAGACATGCCTCCCTGGGCTCAGACATAGATGCATGTACAAACTCACCCTCACACCCAGCAACTCACGTAGAGCCGTGTGTCCACCTGGGCATATGCACACACAGTCTCTGAGTACCAGGGGAGCTGCAGCAGAAGTTGCCGGAGAAATACAGAAAGTCAACAGCTGCTCTGATGACACAGGAACTAGCCAGCACCCCGGCCAGGATTTCCAAAAGGGAGAAGACACTTCCTCACATCTATGGCTGGGCTGTTGGAGGAGTCCATGGCCACAGTGCTGCTGCAGCAGGTTTCCCATCAAGCCAGCAGTCCCTAACATAGCCTGCAGCACCAGGGGATCTGGGAAAAGGAAAAGCTAGAGTCCCCGGGAGGAAGAGGGGCCTCCTGCCTTGCTCACAATCCTGGGCCAGGACTGTGACAGACCAGCCTTGGGGTCGGCTATTGAGTGGATGAGTCCCCAGGAGGCCAGGATAGGGGAGACCTAGTGGGCAGGAGGCTGGACAGATAGTACCAGGGTCATCATGGCAGGATGGCATAATGGTTACACAAGTGAGTTTTGCAGTAGGAGAGTCCTGCTTCGTCCCCCAGCTCTGCCATTTATTAGCTGTGTGACCCTGGACAGGTTACTTAACCTCTCTGGGCCTCAGTTACCCACCTATCAAATGGACATGATAATATTACCCAGTTGGATAATATCACATGGTAGGAATACTGGGGGGAGGGGAGTAAAGAGGTGGGGAGGAATTAAATGACACCACACATGTCCCTGGACACAGTAAGCACTCAACTGTGTGAGTCATTTTTATCAAGGGCCCCAGGACAGGAAGGGGCCCCTAGATATTGGGCAGCGCATGGATTGCAAAGCAACACCCACAGCCCAAATGCAGCAGCCCACAAATGGGCTTTGTTTGGCCCACACAGTGTCTTTCTTTTTTTCTTTATTTTTAAATTACTGCCAACACTTAAAAATCAGATTTCACAACAAAATCCAAATTTTCTGCTTCTCTTGAAAAGTTCAAACATTTGGCAATCCTAGGCCCGCATTCCCATCTAGTAACTACCAGCCAGAGCTGAGCGGCCGCTGCCCAGCTCACCCCAGCCCTCCTTTGTTCCCTGCCCAGCCCTGGGGACACTGGAGTTTGTACCCCCTGACCTGGTCCAGTGCCCTCACAACGCACATGGGGAAATGGGATTCCAAAGGAGGCAGAGACCCACCCAGGGCCACACGGCAAGTCGGTGGCAGAGCTGGAATTAGGACTCAAGTCGCCAGATTCATGGTGCTTCCTGAGCACCTGTGGGATGCTGAGAAGAGAAACTGGCCACGGCCCCAAAGCTCCTGCATCTACAGCCCTTACTGGGGAGACAAGGTCATCACTGGACATGTGTCTTAGTTCTCTGAGCCTCGGTTTCTTCGCCTATAAAATGGGATAATGGTCCTTTCCTCAGGGGTAATTGTGAAGACAAAATGAATTCAATAAGTAAGGATCTTAGAGTGCGCCCGGCACACGGTAATTGCTTGAGAAGTAGCAGTCACCGTTATTATCAATAACTCCAGGCCGGCATGATGCACGCACATGACCTCAATGATTCCTCACACCAGCTGGGATGTCACTGAACTTAGCCCCATCTGACAGATGAGAAAACCGAGGCTCAGAGGGAGGCAATATCTTTTTTCATCCACCCCAAGTCACCTGCGAGCTACAGCTCACTGTCCATATTTGTCAGGTGAGGACACTGAGGTTCAGAGAGAGGCAAGGACTTGCCTGAGGCCACCCTGCTGGGGAAGATGGGGACAGGCCTGGAACTGCCATCTAAACTCTAAGCCAGGTTGTCTCCATGCACCCTGCCAGAAGACAGGCCGAGCCCCCACCTTGGTGTAATCAGAGTGTGGACCAAAGCCCATTTCTCAGCCCAGACAGCCCTCTTCCTGGTGCAATAAGGCTCTTAAGGCCCCCATCCCTGGTAAGACCAAGCTTCCAGCCTGTGGACATGCACAGCGCGCGCGCGCGCGCGCACACACACACGCCTATGCCCCCACCCACATGCACACATACACTTACACATACACAGCAGCCCTGCCAGGGAGAAGGGCTGGGGAGGGAGCAAGAAACAGTCAGGAGGAAGCAGCGTTCTCCATCGGTAATGAGCTTCCAGGCACCCAGTGGGTGGCATTCCCCTCAACCTCCTCGTCTCCTGGAGGGGTGCAATCCATCACCCAGGCCAGAAGCCTGGGAGCACCCTCAACTCTCACCTCTCCTCCCCTCCGCATTTCTGATCTGCCACTAAGCTCCCACCTCCGTCCCCATCTTCTACCCTGGCTCTCAAGGAAAGAAGCTCCCCTGCTGTCATGTCCTCTTACTGTGCTGCCACCACCTTATGTTGGAGAACCGAGGCCCAGACAGTGGTGGCAGCTCCTGGGGACTTGCGGGGGCAGGGAGAGGGGTACAAATCGGTTTAAAGGGAGACCAGAGTATCGGTACAGTGATGTCACCAGTTCAGGGCACCTGCTGACAGACACCAATATCAACACCCTCACACTCTCACACACACACACACACACACACACACACACACACACACACACACCCCTCGAGTTCCCATTTCATAGCTATCGGGTTGCAGTGACGCTGCTCTAAGACAAAACAGGAAATCCCACGACTAAGCCAGCCAGATGGGGCCAGGGGCTGAGAATCTGAAACCCTCTCTGCTCTCTGAGATCACCCCACAATCCCTACCTCCCACAGGCTGGAGCTCAGCTGCGGGGACCCTCCTTGGGGAGGAGCTCACCTCCCCACCCCAGGTGCGAACAGACCCCAGTCTTGGATCAAGACCCGAATTTCTGCTCTGTGCAAGCTCCACACAGGGCCTCCAGTATCCGGTGAGGCGTAGGTGGATGAGCTCTAAGGGTCCTCCCAATTTAGATGCTCCACGTTTTATGGACATTTGGCTGGGTCCATATCCAAAGCCGGAGGTGCAGTCAGCAGGAAGGCCAGCAGGGGGCGCGCACGCCTCGTTTACGTGGTGTTGAAGGCCCTGGGGCCTTAGAAGGACCCTGGAAACACTGAGTCCTTCCTTGTACCCCTGAACGGCTCAGAGTTTTTGTAGAGCTTCACAGTGGCAGGACCAGGCCCCTGTGCCTTTGCACAAGCAGTCCCCCTTGAAGCCTGTCCCCACTCCTCTGGGCACCACCTCCCCGAGATCCTCAGTGCCCACTGCAGGCCTGGCCCTGGACCAGGACCAACACATTGCTGGATGGAGGGGTGGATGGAAGAAAGCCAGCTACAAGCAGTGTTGTTCTCCAAAAACAAATAACATGAGGTGGAAAATCCCTGGGGAGGAAATCGTTTTAAAAAATAAAATACTTACTCAAGTCTAAAAGACTGACACCGGGTAGACACTTGGGCCCCGTATAAGGATCTTATTAAATCCTTACCAAACTCCCTTGGGGCAGGTAATAATACCCCCATGTTACAGAGGGGGGCACTGAAGCTTAAAGAGGGCAGGAAAGTTGCCCGAGGTCACCCCGCAAATAAGTGGAAGAAGCAAGACGAGCTCGAACCTGTGTTTTATTCTCTGTTCTGCTGTTACCCAAACACCAACTCTGAGCTCACCCCCAGCAGGGTCCTCCGGGTGACCCCAAGAAGCAGACAAACGTGGACAGGCCCCAAGCCGACGGGCAGCCCCGGTGCTACTTCTCACTATTCTCTCCATCCTGACTCTCAACCCAACCCACATTTCAGAGAGCCTAATTCTGACCGCACGAATAAAGCTAATGTTTACCAAGTGCTTACTGGGTGCCGAGCACTTCAGATGCAATATCTGTGATGCTCACCGAAACCCAATGCGACGCAGATTATCCCCATTTTACCCCGGAGGTTACACGATTGCCCAACGTCACACAGCTAACAGGTCACAGAGTCAGGATTCAAACCCAGGGCTGTCCGTTTCCACAGCCCCAGCTCTTCGCCATTACTTAAACTCACCTTCTCCCACCCTCCAGCCTCTCCTAGCCAAGCCTCAGCTGGACTCTCACCCTGCAAATGTGATGCCCCTGCTCAGGCCCCCTGACAACCAGAGGCAGTTTCTTTTTCTGTGATTCTCATCCGAGGAGGGGCGCTTTGATGAGCTGAAAGGAGGCTCTCATCCCCTTTCCAGAAACATAGGGGTCCCCAGACCCTTGTCCTAAACTGGGCTGTGCATCACAAAGATCCTGGCTCTGCCACCGACTCTGGGCTTAGGAGGGTCCTTTAATAGCACTAAGCTTCAGTTTCCTCATTCGTAAAATTAGATAATAGTATCAAGGTCCCGGGGTTGCCAGGGTGACTCCTGGTACTCTCAGGGGCTCAATCCATGCCAGCTCCCATTCCTTGAACCTCCCAACAAGGCTGATCTAGAGACCCAACCATGGGAAACCTCTCATTCATTCATTCATTCATTCATTCAGCAAGCCTCTGGGCACAGCTGATCTGTGCTGGGCTCTGCTGAGAAGGAGGCAGCAGAGAGGGCTGGTTAAGATGCTTACTCTGCAGAGAGACCAGCTGTGCCACTTCAGTGCTGTATGACCTTGGGCAAGTCACTCCACTTGTCTGTGCTGCTTATCTATAAAATGGTGATGAATGTGGCGCCTGCCTCCAGGGTTGTTGGGAGAACTGTAAATCATGCAAGTAAAGCCTTAGCCCAGTACCCACACATTGTAAGAGCTCAGTGGTGGCAGCTATTTGGATGTTACTGAGGCGTTTTCAGTCTGATGGGAGGAAGGGACAGCTAAAGAAATAATTGTAATACAGTAACATCACTGCTGATACCCACCTGAATAAGGCACTGGAGGGACATAGCCCTACCTGGGGAAATCAGAGAAGGCTGCCCAGAGTGGGGGCCATTGAAGGATAAATAGGATTTCACCATAAAGATGAGAGAGGAAGGTCATGCCTGGCAGGGGGAACGGCAGTCACAGAAGCTCAGAGGCCCTTGGAGACACAAAGAGTTGTGTGAAGAGTTGGCTGTGTCTGCGGAAGTTGTGAGACACGGAGCTAGAAAGGAAAGTGATGATAAACCACCTTTTTGGCCTGTTTGGAGGATTGGGACCCTCTCCTGGGGCAACAGAAGCAGAAGAGAGACAAGATTCAATTTGTCTTTGAGAAAAAACAATCCAGGTGTCAGGGTCTGGGACGATGGTGCAGGGGCAGGATGGGAGGCAGAGACTAAGGAGGTGAGACAGAGGGAATGAATGGGAGGGGAAGGTGTAAGGGATGGGGGAGCAGTGTTCAGACTCTAAGCCCTCAAGGCTTCTGCCAGGAAGGAGGGGATGAGGCGGGATGGGATGGGAGTGGAGGTGAGGTGACCATGACCCCAGTCAGCCAGGACAAGAGCTGAGGCTGGGGGTTGGGAGGGGGGCTGCCAGCACACTGAGTCACTCACTCGGCTGATTGGATTTCTGAGAAATTGCTCCCCTCCCCCACACCCTGGCAGCCAAGGCACTCCATTATAACTGCATTGTCAGTCAGCCTAGGAGAAAGAACACAGGTACTGAGCAAGAATGGGCCGGGCACAGAGGGGAGGGAAACATGACCCTGGGAATTCTGAGTTGGCCCTGGCAGGACTGGTGTTCAGGGCTGATCATACAGGGAGGCAGGAAGGGGAAGTGGTTAGGGGAGTGGACGCTATAACTGGCCAGCCTGCTTCAAAACCCCAGCCCTGCCTTTTAACGGCTGTGTGACCTGGAGCCACATCCTTAACCTCTCTGAGCCTCAAACGGGAATCATCATGCGGCCTATCTCAGATTGTTCTGAGGATTATTAAATAAAGCCCGTCAAGTACTGGGCACATTGCAGTCTCTGGGTGAGGGTTAGGTATTACTGTTAGTGTTGAGAGTGGAATTATGATGCCCCCGCACCCTATCTCAACCCTCAGCTTTCAAAGGCTCCCTGAGATAAAATGCAAGCTCCTTGCTGGCATCAAGGCCTTTCACAATGTGTGCAGTTCCCCTCACTGCTCCTACCATGCTGAACCTTCTAGCAACGCTTCATCCAAGTTCCAAAGGTTCAAACCTCCACACCTTTGCCCATGCTGGGCCTTCTACTGGGAGTGCCCTCACCCAGTCCCCTTGTCTCTCTGATAAACTCCGTCTTGTTTCTCCTGAGGGCCGCAGCTAAGATATCCTGTCCTCTGGTTTGAGATGCCTTTCCTGTCCCCAACCATCAGGAGTGCCTCCTTCTTTCCACCTCCCACTCAGTGCACTGGACTAACATTTGCCACTTATGCTTTCCATGTTTGCTCCCTTACAAGACTGGGGACCCCCGGAGGGTGGGGGCTGTGTCCAAATTCCAGGGCCCGACACAGCTAGTAGCGGGCGGCTAAAGGAACACACAAGCACTAACAAGCCCTGACGTAGCTACCATGTAGTAAGCGCTCCCATGAGATGGGCTCCGTGCCAGGTGCTCCGCAGGAGGCACCTTATTCAAGCCTCACAACTGCCTTGTGAAGTAGGGAGTACTACAATGCCCAAGCTACCAATGAGGACATCGGGGCTCAGTGCCAAGTGACTGTCTGAGGCCACCAGGCCACCCAAAGGGCTGAGCAGCAGAGTGGAGAACTCGGGTCTGACCCACCCTCGGCCAAGTTCATAACCACTGCCCACCCTGCCTCACTACCGAAGTCAGCTCAGGCTCCCCTCCATCTCCCCCAAACCTGCCCAGCTCGGTATCTGACAAAACACACTGACATAGAACCAGAGGGGCTCCATTTCCAGCCCTGGCTGCCTAGATTCCTGGCTGTGGGACCCCAGCAGGTTTAAGGAGGGTTATTGTAAGCTTAAGTCCCCCCCCCTCCTCCCCGCACAGAGCGGGTAACACCATGCTGGGCTCCCCAAGTGGGAGCTGATGTTTTATTACTGATCTGCATAATAATCGTCTAAGATGCATCTCCCCCGTTTTACAGATGAGGAAGCTGGGGCTCCTAAAGCTGAAATGATTTGCCCGAGCGCACATGTACACTAAATGACAGACCAGGGGCTGAAACCACTGCTCTCAGCACCAGACCTAGCGCCTTCCCCCCAAATCACTCTCAAAACAGTTCTTGCCCCTAAAGTAACCCAAACTCATGAAAGTGCCAGTCCAAGTAACAATAGACAACCTTTATTCAGCACTTACTGTGTGCCGGTTCTAAGCCCTTTACTTGTTCTAACATTTAATTTCACAACAACCCTAATGTGGGTGCTATGTTATCCGGTTCACAGCGGGGAAACGGTGATAGCTTAAGCGCCCTCCCCCAAATCACACAGCTAGTAGGTGGCTGGGTCGGGATTAGAACACCGACAGGCTGAGCCCAGGCCCGGCCGCTGGTTAGGAGTGAGGTCGGGTTATGGGGTAAGTAACAGAGAGACCAAGCCCAAAGCTCGCAGGGCGCAGGAAGGGGAAGACCCCGAATCAAAGCACGGGGGCCTCCCCTGGGACACCACCCCACCCCTCCTTAAGGCGCCTGTAGATCCGGGAACTCGGCAGCGGGCGGGGAAGGGGGACGCACCTTCCACCCCACTGCCGCACGTGGGCCACCCCGGCGGAGGTTAAGCTGCCCCTGGCGGGTCCCAAGGGCTCCCAGGGGAGCGCCCAGGAAGCCATTGCCGCGCGTTTCGTTAGTGACTTGGCGGCCGGCCCACAGCGCCAGAACGCGGGGTGGGGAACTGAGACTTCGTCTCCCCTCTGGCCTTGAGCCCTTTCCGGGCTTAGCCGTCTTCCCTCCCCGCTCAAACACGACCTCCCCCTGGGACGCGTCCCCATCCTTTTCCTCTCCTGCCCAGCTCAGTGCCTTGCAGGCCTGGGGCACGAAGACGCAACCCTGGCCTCGCAGGCTCAGTACACAATCAGCACAGCGCCAAGAACTCCCTTCAGTAATGAGATTAATGAAAACAATAGCTTTTGTTTGTGCCGCGCTGCCTATAGACACTGATGAAAAGACTCACTCCACCTTCTCCCACTACACTCAGAGGAAGTGCGGCCATTGGCTCCATTAAACCGGGAGGAAACTGAGGCCTCGGGTGCAGCAGTGGGGTGGGAGGTGCATCTCCCTGCCCCGCCCGCTGCAGAGTCCCCGGATTTGCAGGCCAAGCACTATTAAAAGACGGGCACCTGTTTTCTGGAAATTTCCCCCACGCTGAAGGAGAGCAGCTGTCATTTATTGAACACTGACTTCATTTTAAACCTCACCACCCGCCCTGAGAATCAAAGAAAGTTAATGAGGTTATTCTATTTTTTGCCTATTAAAAATCCTCATAGAAATGACTCTTCTCTGCTTATGGAAAAAAAAAAAAGGAGATAAATGATATCCCTGTTCTACCAATGAAGAAACGGAGGCCCAGTGAGGTTGAAGGACTGGCCCAAGGTCACACAGCAGCAACTGAAAGAGTCAGGATTTGAACCGAGATTCACCTGACTACAAGGCCCATCACTTTCACTACTATATCAGCTCTAATGGTTGCCCCATATCCCACTACAATTAACCTTTTTCTTGTCCTTGCACACTGAAGCAGTTTTCAGTTTTCCTTGCTTATAAACAATGTTCCGCTGAACATTTTTGTGCACAAATCTTTGCCATAGTTTATGTCATTTCCCAAGACTGAGCCTCAAATAAGATTATTGGTTCCAGAGGTATGAACATTATCATGGCTTTTGATAAATCTTTTCAAGTTGCTTTCGAAAGGGTTACCGTTTTTTGTAGTCCCACCTACAACATAAAAGAGACATGTTTTCACTGGATTCTCTCACCAGGTTTTTTGTTTGTTTGTTTGTTTTTTCATCTCCCAAATGTCCAGGATGAAAATGACATCACGTAGTTCTGTTGGCATTATTATTATTATTATTATTATTATTATTATTATTATTACTACTACTAATAAAGTTGAGTGTTTTTAAGGGCTAGAAACTTAACAGGATCTGTAACAGAAGTCACAGGCCCTGGGGAGAAACTGGAGTCAGGCTTGTAGGCACTCAGGCAGAGAAAGTTCCTTCCTGGTCGAATGGTTGAGAAAACGAACGAACACATGGCCAGAGCAGGCAGGGGGTTCTGAGCTTGGGAACAGGCTTTGACACTTCCGCTTTCCTCTTTCTGGAGCACTCTTTCCTGGCTCCTCACCAGCTGGCCCTTCATCCTTCAGCTCTCGGCTTCAACATCAGCAGCTCAGAGAGGTACCCCCAGACCCCACCATCTAAAGGTGCCACCCCCCAGTGTCTCTCTGATTTATTTTCTTCACCGCCCTCCGCACACTTGAAGTGTGTGTTCGTTTATTTCGCAACCTGTTATCTGCCTCTAAAATGTGAGCCCCTTAAGAACAGGGCTCTTGCTTCTTCATCCAGGGCTTACTTATATCCCACGCCTAGAACAATGCTTTTAATGAATTAACTAAATGTTTTCACTTGTGGGTCATCTGCCACCCAGCAGTGCTATTCCTGTCAGCATCACGTTGCCCAGAGGCAGAACCAGCCCTTTTATTGCACCCGCCACCCCCATCTGTCCCAAGACCACTTATGGGAGGCACGTATGCATAGCAGGAGGCACGTATGCATAGCAGGTTTTCCTGAAGTTTGTACACCGCCATGTTGCTCAGCCTCTGCCCCTCAGACTCTGCTCCCCAGGTGTCAGGGTTCCCTTTCCTTGGGACTGTGCTCAGAATTTCATTGCCCTCACTGTGTTAGAACAAGTTACTCTCCTGTCTGACTGGCCTATGGAGACCCACTAGCACCCTAGCTCCCAGAAGGGCCACCCGTTCCAGGTCCCCTGTGGAGACATAGGTCAGGAAACTGAGCGGACATTCCAATGTCCATTGTCCCTCCCTCCCCCTCACTGGACTCTGTGCAGCAAAGGAAGTTGTCTGGAATTTTATCTCCCTATGATATGACTTATGCCGCAACCACCCCGTGCCCAGCCTTAGAACCAGATCTGGAAGTGGTATTAGACTGTTTGGGTTTTTAATAAGTTTGTTCTCTCTGTTCTCAAACCATATCAGTCTACAATCGCCATCACATAATAGTATTTCTCTCTTGGAGCTTCATGTGTGTGCAGGAGCTGTCTCTCTGATTCTAAATGGCAAGTGCCATCTTCCTTCTTGCCAGTTCCCCGTGGGCAAGGCCCCAGTGACCCACTGGAATGCCAAAAGCCACCATGGAGGCTCCACTGCCAACCCCACGGAGATCATCAGCCGGTACTTGTTGGCTGAGATCAAGTTAGGATGACAGCCTCAGAGACCCCAGGGAGAGGGGCTCTGTTGGGTTCAAATGGGTTTCCATGTTCAGAGGGAGAAAAGATTGTTACCTTTAAGAAACGGGTTGACCTGAATGAGTGGTTAAAACTGCAAGGCAGAGCAAAGGAATCATTTGGCACTAATGAGTATTGATTATAGAGAGGAAGCAAGCTAATGGGGTGAGTTGGTAAGTTGGTTGCTATGGTAACATCTCACTTGGAATAAAATCATCACCACATTGAGGGCAAACTGTACCTGAGTAAGGCTCAGAGGGACAACAGACTCTTTCCTGTTTGGGGAGCAAAAATGTGAAACGTTAAAACACTGGGAAGTACTGAAGGAGGGAAGTTCTAAGTCTTCTCTTTAACCAAGGCTGATTCCTTTCTGCCAAGAAGATATTTACCCTTGAGCTTGAGGACAGAAGCCTCTCTCTCCTTTGGATCTCGTTGTGCACACGAAGCAGGAGAGAACCCTGGGACACCTCTCTGGTGAGTGGGCAGGTCTTCCACTTTCCACTGGAAATAGTGGAAGTGAGAGAACAAACGATTTTCCTGAGATTTAAATGAAAAGCCAAGGTTTGTATACATAGAAGTTGGTAACAGTGGAGCTTAGGAGAAAGGTGACAGTTTACACCAAAGGTGTATATTTCTTTACCTTTTGCTCTATATTAGGTCAGATTAAATGCTGAAAATAAACCACTGAAAAGATAAGAGCAACACTGACATCCCAATCTAGCAGATAGTCCATACCTTGAGGCCTGTGTTTTATTAACTAACTTTACTTTTTGTCTTATTTTCATATCATTAAGCTTTTCTTCACCCTGGTTTCCTTAATTGTTTTTACCCTATTATA
>NW_017731360.1:7533221-7548878 GCF_001890085.2 Hipposideros armiger | reverse complement strand
TCTCTCTCTCTCTCTCTCTCTCTCTCTCTCTCTCTCTCTCTCCCTCCCTCTGTTTTCTGTGTCTCCCTCTGTCTCATTCTGTCTCCATCTCTCTCTTTCAACAAAACTGGGGTCACGCCTCACACAGAGTTTTGTAGCCTGGGCAGCACTAACCATTCCTCACACTTGGGCAGAACCTAGGAGCTGGCAAAGCATTTTCACACGTTATTATCACCATTTTCCAGGTGAGGCCCAGAGGCTCCGAGTGGCCGGCGGCTTCCTGCCCAAGGCCCACAGCTCCTAAGTGTCTCCAGGTCAGACCTTCGAGGCCCAACGCTGTCCCAGCCATTATCTGAGACCACACATGTGCCTGCCAACGCACATGCATGCACACGCCTGTGCTGTCTTCCTCAGGGGGCGTGTGGCTGCCAGGTCAGGCAGCTAAACTAAAACATAGTCCCAGGCTGTCTCCAGGATGCCAAGGGCCTCACCCAGGACAGGGGCTGAGAACAGGGAAGAAGCTGCCAGAACTACCCAAGTGCTTCTCCCCTTCACCTCTGGGCCCCAGTCTACTTCTTTCCTCTCTCTGCAGTCTTGCTTTGTCCACTCTGCACCTCCTCCTCCGCCCTTCTCCCCTCCTCTCCCACTTCCTCAGGCAAATGCACCTGGCTGGTCTCAGCCTCCCGGTTGCCTCTCCAGGAAGCCGTCCCCTCCCGGCACCCTGAGTCCAGCGTGGCCACCCCTCCTCCAGCCTCTCACAGCACCCTCTTCTCACTCCTGGCCTAACATCCTCACATGTGTTCTAATGGCCAGCTTCGCTGCCATTCCCCCGCCCCCAAGGCTGAGTGCTCCTGGACTCAGGGCGTGCGCTGGGCCCACCATCTACCCGCAAGTGCCTGACACATGACACACACCAGTAAAGAAGGAATGCACACATGCTCCTGGGCTCCGGCAGCCCTCCTCCTCTCCTCTGCACCACCCCCTTCCCTTCACCTCTCCTCTCTTCCCTTTTCCTTGCTTCTCTTTTTCTCCCTCTTTTCTCTTCTCCTCTCCTTTTTCTTCTCTCCCCTTGTCTTCCCCATCTCCTCTCATCTTCCCCTCTCTCCTCCTTCTTTGATCTCATCAAGCCCCAAGCCTTTACAGACCATGTCTATCCTATCAACTCCCAAACTTATATCTGCACCCCAGACCTTCTCCCCGAACTCCAGGCCTGAGTATCTCAAACACAAACACACCCAAAAGCCCTCGGCTTCTCCCCGCAAAGGCCGGTCGTCCAGCATTGTACCACAAGCACCGCCCTGGCCCTCCACCATCTCAGTGAGCAACACCGTCCTCCTCCCAGTCACTCAAGGCAGAAATGAAGAGTTATCCTTTAGGGCCGGCCGGGTGGCTCAGTTGGTTAGTAGCGCGAGCTCTGAGCAACAGGGTTGCCGGTTCAATTCCCACATGGGCCAGTGAGCTGCACCCGAGCTGCGCCCGAGCTGAGCTGCCGCGGAGCTGGTGAGAGAGCATGCTCTTAAGAACAAGGTTGCCGGTTCGACGCCCACATGAGATGGTGGGCTGTGCCCCCCTGCAACTAGATTGAAAGCGGCGACTGGACTTAGAGCAGAACTTGCACCCTCCACAACCGAGATTGAAGGACAACAACTTGACTTGGAGCTGATGGGTCCTGGAAAAGCACAATGTTCCCCTTCCCCAATTCCCCAATAACATCTTTTTTTTTTTAAAGTGTTATCCTTTATTCTTTCTTGCTCCTCAATCCATACTTATAATCCATCAGCAAATCCTATCTATTAACATCCAAACTATGACAACCTCAGCAGCCCCCTCCCTCTCCATCGCCAGCATCGCAACCCAGGCACCACCATCTCCATGGACGACTGCAACATCCTCCTGGCCCCCTTTCTTGGCCCTCTCCACCCATGCCCCACACAGTAGCCAGAGGAAGCTGCTCCTTCCATAAATAAGGCCAACTCACAAGGGTCCGTTAGCCTTCCAGTGGGTTCTGCTGCCCTTAGAATAAGCCACACTCCGCGTCCTGGCTTACGAGGCCCTGTGGGGTCTGGCTCCTGCCTGCCTCTCCAGCTCATCCGGGGCCTCCCTCCCCCATGTTCACCACCTCCAACCTCCTCTGACCCCTTCCAGCCTCAAGGACACACCAAACCCACCCCCACCTCCGGGCCTTTGTCCATGCTGTGCCCCTGCCTGGGTCTCTCGTCCCTCTCATCGCTGGCTCTTCGCACGATTCACATCGCTCATCCTTTGTGTCACTTAGAGAATCTTCCCTGACCACTCGCTGTCTCTGAAGAACGTCCCTGCATTCCCCTCTCTCTCTCAACATACTACTTATAACAATGTATATTATATTTATTTCCCTTTATTCCCCCAGTAGATACTCCATAGGGCAGAAACCAGGTCATCACACAACACGTGCGCCATAAAAATTAACTGACCAAATAATAAAGTGGTTAAGAGTGCAACCTCAGTGTCAGGCGAGCCTGCATGCTCCTTCCTGCTCTGCCACATGATCGCTCCGTGACCTTGAACAGGTCCTGCAGCATCTTCACCTCGGTGCCTTCGGTTATAAATCCTGCCTTGTAGGGTTGTCATAAGGAGCAAATGAGATGATAAGTGCAGTTCTTAGCACAAAAATGCATTAAAAGCACAATACATAATAAGTGCTCAATAGAAGCAGATATTTTTCAACACATTTGTTGGATGAATAACCAGCCTTTCACAAAGCTCGTGTTCAGAGATGTGGAATCCAAAGCTTAGAAAGAGGAAGTGACTTGTTCAAGTTCACATGGCTAGGGTCTCCTCCCAGGTCTGTCCAATAGTGTGTGTCCATTCTCTAACACAGGGTATCCATGGGGGCCACGGTGTATAGATGGTGGGTTGAATAGACCAGAATTCAGAGGTCAGCAGGGCCAGGGAAAAAACAGAAGAGAACGCAGCCCTGGGAGCAGAACAGACCAGGATACAGGGACACACGGGAGGGACATCAAGCAGTGGCCATGTAAAGACTTGCCCCCAATTTGCCTAAATATAAGGGAATTTGGGTCTCAGTGTCCTGAGTTTAATGAGACCAGGGAACCACCCAATGGACCCTCCATGCTGGAATTACCACCTCTCTGACTCCGGGGACTCTCTTGCCCTCGCCAAGTAGAGGGGTGGGGACTCAGGCAGCAGAGTGACCCCAGGGCATCTCCTCAGAATGCTGAGACCATGGGAGACAACACATCAGCAGGTGGGCTGGGGTCCAGGCCCATCCTGGAAAAGCCAGGCTGCAAGTTTCCATGGAGCCCGTCTCCATGGTAACCAAACCTCAGCGGCAGGACTCCAGCAGAGCCAGGAAAGACAAGCTCCTTTCTTGTCCATATCCCAGGAGCCTAACCAGAGGGGGTGGAGGGAAGTGGGGACAATCGGGCTTTCTGAGCCAGGATGGGGGTGGAGGCAAGGAGAAGGGGAGGTTGTCTTCCTGTTCAATGGGCCAGCCATAAATTACCGGAACATGGCACCCTATTTCACGCCTCCCTGCCTTTGCTCACACTATTCTCTCCCATGGAATGCCCTCCCTTCACCCTGTCTCCCGGGAGCCCTCCCAACTGTCATCCGTGCCTCTTTTTACCTGCTGACCTTTCCAGGCTGAATCGGACCCTCCCTCTACTGGCCACACAAATTCCCCCTCTCTCACACATCCCCAGGATGTCTGTCTGCCTCACCCAAGAGCTTGAGGAGGGTGGTGGTGGTTGAAAGCATAAGCTCTGGAATCACAGAGACCCGAGTTCAAATCTAGCTCTGCCATTAACATGTTGAGTGACACGGTAAGCCTCCTATCCTCTCTGAGCCTCAGTTCCTCCTCTGCCATTTTCCTGCTGTGTGATCTTGGATAAGATTCCCAACCTCTCTGAGGCTCAGTGTCTTCAGCTGAAAAAGGAAGTGATGCCTGTGAGGTGTCTGGGGCACAGTTAGCATGTAATAAATGTCAGTGATCATTCTCATTTGTGTATGTGCTGCCCCTCTGTCCCCTTGGGAGACGACTTCCAGCCCCACCAGGCCTGGTTTCCCCGGGCTCACACCCAGAGCCTGGCACACAGCACAGTGCTGGCATTTGCAGTATGAGAACAAGCGTTGTGAAAGCAAATAGATGCCCCTTGAGCTTGCTGAGAGCGAGGCCAGCCTTTGGGCTGTGTGTGTGTGTGTGTGTGTGTGTGTGTGTGTGTGTGTGTGTAAACGGCTGGCAGTACATGTTCTAATATGCACACGTACACACGGGCACACATGTACCCACAGTCTCACAAATTCTCACATACATATGACACACAAACCTGACAAAGGAAGGTTCAAGGACATCCCTGGCCACTTTGGTCAGTATACCAGAGACCCCATGACTCCATTTCTCCCCAAACTGCTCCCCTCTGGAGCCCACCCCTGAGGCTTTCTGCTGATTATGGAGCAGGTGAGGGGCAAAGCAGTGGCCCTTCCCAGTCTCATCAACCTGTGACTCAGATAGTGGGAATGAAAGACCAGGTCACCATCCAGACAACTGGTCTACCTGAACACAAGTCTCTACCTTTAGAAGCACCCAGATACCTGGGATCGTGCAGACAACAACCCTGGTGAAGTGGGCCCTACTAGGGACTGTCACACTGCTCCACCCCCACCACCACTATCCCTGGCTAAGGTTCGGGTCTCCAGTGTCTAGCCCACCTATGTTCTGTCCTGGGCTTGCGAGTCCACAAGGCAAGGCCACATCCCCTGCCTCACTGGTGACCCTCCATAAGCATCCTGAGCAGCAGGCAGGGCAGGCGGTCACCTCTCCCAAGCCACAGAGCTGATAAATGTCGGCTGACAGTGACTGAGCCCTTACTCTATGCCAGGCACTACGCTGAGTACTTTACCTACATTATTCCCCGATCCTCACAATGACCCTATCAGGGGAGGCGATGTTAGAATCCCCACCTTACAGATGGGGCGACTGAGGCACAGAGAGGTTAAGAAACACAGCTAGGAGTGTGTCCCAATTGGAATTTAAATTCAGGCATCCTGGGTGCAGAGCACAAACTCTTGAGTATTTGTTACATTATGCCTTCTCAGCCACATGGAACTCTGCACAGCTGGGGTGTGACAAGGCTCAAACAGTGACACCCTAGTTCCACTCCTGAGTTGGGAACCAACGGTGAGATACATGCAGGTAACAGTCAGATGGCAAGCAGAATTCCAGCTCCATTCATTCATTCAACAAATATTTACTGAGCATCTACTATGTGCAAGCCTTACACGAGGCACTGGGAATATTGCAATGAAAAGAGCAAACAAAAATCCCTGGTTACATGGAGTGGTCATTCTAGTGGAACAGACACTATAAACGAGGTAAATAAATAAAAAAAATAGTAAGTGCTAAGGAGAAAAACAAAGTAGAGAAAGGGAAATATGAAGTGTTGAGGAGTGTGGGAGGCATTTTGATTTTAAAAATCGAAGTAGGTGATACTTGAGTTAAGACCTGAAGTAGCAACGCCATGCATTCCTCTGGGGGTACAACATGTCAAGTTGAGGAAACAGCACGTGCAAGGGCCCTGAGGCAGGAGTGCGGTTGGGCAGTCCAGAATCAGCATGGCCAGTGTAACTGGAGTGAGGTGAGAGGAAGGAAAATTGTTGGAGTAAGGTTAGATAAGGCCAGAGGGGATCTGGACCTGGATGATTCAACTTCTCTGGGTTACCATGAGGAATCTTGGCTTCTGCTCAAGTGAGGTGGGAAGCCCGTGGAGTGGTGTGACATGACAGATTAAGCTGCCTGGAGAAGGGGGCTTTAAACCTATAGCCAAACGGCTATATACTCAACTCTGGAATTAAACAGACAGCCTCCTGTCACTGGCAGCACTGGGCAGCCACAGGCCTCCTCAGAGAGGCAAAGCCAACCCACTGAGGCCACCTGGTATCAGAGAACTAACCAGAACTGGCCCCTCTGCAGGCAGACAGAGAGAGGCCCAGAGGCAGTAGAGCTGAGTATACGCTGTATCTTCCCCCAAACTCGCCCATCGGCTCGCAGGCGTCAGGGAAGGGCAGAGAGAGATTGGAAGGGTCACGCTAGTGCATGCCCATCCGGCGCCTCCAACCCATTACAAGCAGTGTGGTTATAAAAAGGCTATAAATGAATGTGGCCCAGGCAACCAGTGGTGGGGAGCCTGTCTGGGGCTGGGCACGTGCAAGCTTTGTTTATTAACGTCAGTACAGCCACCAGCACCCTTCGACAAAAATAATAATCCCTCAGGTCTCTAGAGCAGTGTATAGTCTGCAATGTTCTTCCCATTTTAAGGAGGGGAAAACTGAGGCTCAGGGAGAAGGGCCTGCCCTTGGCCTCAGAGATAAGTGACAGAGTTGAGATTTGAACCCACTACACTCACACATGCCAGGCACTGTCCTAAATACTTTACATCTAATAATTCATGAAATCCTCATATTACCCCCATGAGGTGGGTAATAATAGTACCATTTGTACTTTACATGTGAGTCTAACTGATACACAGGAAGTCTAGTAACTTGTCAAGGGTCAAACAGCCAGAAAGTAATAGAGCAGGATTCGAAACAGGCTGCCCACCTCAGGGCCCTCACTCTTGTTGACATAAGAAACGTCCAAACCTGTAGAGAATTTTTGAGTTTATTTGAACCAAACTGATGACAGTTGCCGGGAAGCAAAATCTCAAAGGACTGAGCAAATGCTCTGAGGAATGAGAGTTTTGCAGCTTAGTTTACACATTAGATTAAAAGGAGGAGACATAAGGAGGGCGACATGAAATCCACTGGTGGTAGATTAAAGGAACCGAAAAAAGAAAAGGTAGGAGGGAATCTGTGGGATTGGGTAAAAACACAAAAACACATACTTCTTTTACGTTGGTGGGCACAGGATAGTTAGTAATTAACATTTACAGCACATAGAGATGGTATTCGGGGAACAAGATAACACGAGGGGTTCTGTGGTCTCCAGCTCTGGTTGTACCCTGAGGGACCTGGAAAAGAAGATTGGTGGTTGTGCCTCTAGGGGTTTGGAAAAGATTACTCTGACATTTCAAAGGTATGTTATCTTAGATGCAAAAAGACAATCGACAGGCTCGCTTAAGGTAAAGATTGACCTTTGTCAAGGCAGCAACAGGCCTAGGACGTGACTACCTGTCAGGACCTACTTTTAAGCTGGGAATTTCTGTGTTCAGACCATCCTATGTGGTTACTTTGGGTCACTGAGTTTGTAGGGCCCATCACGCAGGCTTCCCCTGAGCTTGTCAGGTTTAGTACGTGTCCACTCTTGACCACTGGGCTAAGGAGAATATATCTGTGATTGATTCTTATAAAATAAAGATATTTTCAGTGGTGCGGGGGGTGGGGGGGATCCCCTTTTGTGTTTACTTTTTGCTCTGGAAACCTTTCAGGGGCATTAGCCAAATGCAATACGATGCAAGCTTGTAAATATTTGTTGACTTACCTTTTTCAAAGCACATTTGCAGGCATTCTCTTATTTATTGATTGATTGATTGATTTTGTTTTTAATATGGTTTGTTCTTTTTTTTAAGGATTTTATTGGGGAACAGTGTGTTTTTCCAGGACCCATCAGCTCCAAGTCAAGTTGTCTTGAATTTAGTTGTGGAGGGCGCAGCTCCGTGGCCAATGTGGGGATTGATCCGGCAATCTTGGTGTTACGAGCCTGCACTCTAACCACCTGTGCTAACCAGCCGCCCCCAGGCATTCTCTTATTTTGATGGTCCCCGTGGCAGGAGCTCTCTCTAATGTCCTTCCCCCAACCCATGCTCCAGCCTAATGAACTACTTTGCAATTTAATTCAATTAAGCCAACATTTATCAAGTGCATACCTTGTGCCAGTCACCAAGCTACAGCCCGAGGACACAGAAATGCTGATACTCGGAGACCCTGAGAGGAAGTAACCTGCCCAAGGGTGTGTTAAAGGCAGAGCCAGGGTCAGACTCCATCTAATGATCTCAAATTTGAGGACCTGAGAGATGAGCAAGGAGGGGAAAATGGCAGGGCAGGAACCACAATAGGGGAAACCCACAGGCCGGGGATTGGCATGGCCTCTGGTGGCTCTGGGAGAAAAGACTCAGAGCTGGGGTCTGGCAGGAACTGGGGAGGGGTGTAAATATCCAAGCTTAGGGCAAAAAGCAGCTCCTGCTCAGACCTAGCCCCCCGCCCCCCCCATCCTCCAGCAAGGCACCTTTCCTTCCAAAAGGGGCAATTACTCCAGGCTGCCTGGAAGGCGATAACCAGGGGCCTAACTCCCCAACATGACTCTGATCTAGACTATTATCTCCAAATTACATCATTCACACAATCCCTTACCTTTGTTCAACATATTAATTTATAAATGTGAACACAGAACCACCATTTTTGTTACCCTGTTTTTGGCACATCTCATTTTGTTTAAATCACACCAGAAGCCTTAATAAGAGAAGTGGCCCAAGCCTCTCTCCACCGGTGACAGGCTCTGCTGACAGATCAGGGCACTGCAGCCCAGAGAGGAAGAGTGACTTGCCCAAGGTCACTCTGACAATGTCAGAGTCCAGATCAGAACCCAGGACTCCTGACCCCTAGCCAGGTCTCCCTGAGGTTCTAAAGGACACCATCACCTGAAAAACCTGCTCTTAAATATCTCAGTTCTTATGTGGCCTCAGTAGCCACTTTTATGCTGGTCACCCCAGCTCAGACCTCTCACACAGACAGGCCCCACCTGCACATCCCGCAAGCACCTCAGGCTCTGCAGGTCCTACTCTAAATTAACCACCTTTCCCTTGAAATGTGCCCCACCTGTGTTCTCTCTCCCCCCACCCACCCACCCCCATCCTCAGCCTTTAAGCCAGGAACATGGGCGTCACCCTGGGCACCTTCCTCTCCATCACCCTCTAGTGAACAGCAAGGCCCATCCATCCCACCTCTTTTCCATCTCTTGAGCCCACCCACTTTTCCCATCCCCTCCACATCCATGCAGATGCCGGCCTCATCATTTCACCCTTCATCTATCAGGAAAACCTCTTCCCCCACCAGTTCGTGCTTTACTTCAATAAATGCTGGAGCACCTACTGTGAGCTGGCACTGTGCTATGTGCTGGGACTCAGGGATGAGCGACAGATGAGATCCCAGCTGCCAGTGTGGTTGCAGGAAACCCATATCTGACCACGCCTCTCCCTTACTCAGACCTTTTGTGTGGCTCCCCATCGCCCCTGGGATCAAGTACAAACTCACCATCCAGGTATTCACATTCCTGGACCCTCTACCCGCCAGGGATCCACCCAGACTGGTCTCCTGCCTTTCTGCTCCACCCAGGCTGATCCAAACAAGCTATGGGCCATTCTCCCAAACACATCAGGGCAAAGGGCACCTCCTCCATGAAGCTTTCTTGCCTGAGCCCTGGGTGCTTCTGGCAGAGTGGTTTTTGCCCTCCTATAAATCCCATTAAAACCCAGGACTTGTGTGTCTGCCTCCCTGACTTGGCTGTGACTCCTGGAGCCCAGGGGACTGAACTAACGCCAGCACAGAGTCTGGGACTGAGAGGTACCGATATGTTGTCTTGATGGATGGACCAAGAGATAGAAGGGTAGAGCAGAAGTCCAACTACCTTTTTCATTCACTCATCCCAGTGCCTACCCATCTGTTGTCTTCTGGGAGTCCCTCCAGTTGCCTAACCTAAACCCCTCTGCTGTAATTACTGAAGTTGATGCCTGTTCTTTCTCCAGTCTGTTCTCTATGCCCTTCCCTGCCCCAAAGCACAGAACATCCCATCTTTCCCTTAACTGGGTGACATGTCAACAAGAACAAACGTCTGGGGAGGCGCATCAGGGAATGGCCAGCCTGAGCTTCACCATGTCTGGAGAACTGAGCCCGGGTGCCAGAGCTTTCCAACAACTCCGGAAGAAGTTGCCCCCAGAACTGGCGAGGCCGGCCTCGCGGTTTGAAGCAATGAGTCACCTTCTGGCTGCAAGTCAAGGAGCTCTCACTGCACCCTTGTTTGGAGAAGGCACCCGCCGTCAAGACTGGAGGGAGAGACGGACAGGAAACAGGGATGTAAAGAGACAGAGAGACCTCAGGGGAGAGGCAGAGAGTGGAGAAGGAGTCATCGAGGCCCTAAGGGAGACACAGACAGAGAAGGACCAAGACAACATGAGAAAGGCAGACGCGGACACACCCAGGGCAGAGGGAGAGAGAGGAAAGGAGAGAGAGGAGGGAGAGGGAGGAAGGGAGAGCGGGGCGCGGAGAGCGGAGGGCCTAATAGAACTGACCGAAGCAGAGACGGTCCCAGAGCTCCCCGCGCCCTTTTCTCCCCAGTGCGTCTCACACCCGCAGCCCCGTCCGGGACGTGGGCCAAAGAGCAGCCAATGAACTGCAAGAGCTGAGCATTACCTCACCAGAACCGGCTGCCATTGGTTGGCCCAGCCGCCGGGCTGTTGCTATGACAGCGCAGGCTAGCTCTGGGCAGGAATAAGAGGAGGAGGCTCCGACTGGCAGAATCACGTCTCTACTTCTTTCCAGCCTATGGCGGGGCTCAGGGACACCTAGTTAGCCCCAGGGACTCCTGCTCAGCCCCCAAGGGGAAAGCCAGGCTCCTGCAGTCCCAGGACCCAAACTCCTCCAAAGGTGCCCATTCGTTCCTCTACCACAGCCTTGCTCCCAGTCCCAGGCCAACCCCAGCCTGCCCACCAGCCCCAGAACCGAACACCCAACCATTCATCTTGCAAACGGCGCTGAGCACCATCCTCCGTCCAGGTGCCGCCTGGGTTCTGCACATACAGAGATGAGCACACCTCCATCCTTCCCTCACGGAGACCCCAGTCTGAGCAAACAGGCCAGGAGGAAATCACAAGGCAGCGTGTTCAAGACTAAAGGAAGGCGAGCACAGGGCCTGTGGGAACACAGAGGAGGGGTCCCCACTCAACCTGCCAGGTCAGGAAGGCTTCGGGGAGAAGGCGATGGCCAGCTGGGACCCGAAGGAGTTGTCAGCCAGATGAGGAAGGGTGAGGGAGGGAATTCTAGGTAGAGGGAACTGCCTGTGCAAAGACTGGGAGGTAAGATAGAGCAAGGAGCACTTGGGACTCTATGGCAGGAAGTTAGATGGGGGGGGGGCAGGAAGGATGGGAAAAGAGGCGGAGTTTCGGGGGGAATGCTGAAAGGGGAAAGCAGGGGCAAGATCCCAAAGGGTTGAAAGCTATGCCGAGGGACCTTGGACCATGGTCCCACGCAACTGGAGGGATTTAAGGGAACGGGGCTATGATGAAGTTTGTATTTTAGGAAGATCTCCACTCTTGCTGCTGTGTAGAAAATGGGCTGGAGGAGACTCGCTATCGCAGGGACTGATGAGAGATGAGGGCGGGAGGGACTGTAAGACCCCTAAGGTAGAGATGAGAAGAACCAAATTCAGGAGGGAGTATAAAGGGGGTGGAGCCACAGGTCTGGTGGCTGAGTGGATGTCACCACCTTACCTGGAACACTGTGAGGGAGGGCTTTCCTGACCACCAGATGGAATCACCCCTCCTTCCATACGTCATTGATGTCTTGTGTATGCAACTTTTGTTTAGAGAGTCATGCTGCATTGAAAAGATGTCTGTCTGTTTGCATGCCTGCCTCCGCCACACGCGCACACCCAGGCTGTTGTTATTCATCTGTGTATTCCCAGCACTGGACACAGAGCCTCTGCCAAGTACAAGTTCACAAAGCTGACCTGAACCCCCATCATTCCCTGCCCGGTGATCTGCTCCTGGCCCCAGCCCCTACCCATCATTCCCACTCTCCATGCATCTCTCTCCACTCGCTCTTATAGTCATGTTGTAGCCACTGCCTAGGAGCTGAGGCTGGTTCCCTCCCCGCTCATGTCTCTCACTCCCTCACCCCCCAGCAGGGAGGAAAGGTTGCCTATCTATTGGGTCAGATTTCCAAAGATTGATGGGGCCTGTTTTCTGGTTAGCAGGGTCATTATAATGCAATCATAGGGTTGTTATTGAGAATTAAATAAGGTTTGTTGCCTGGCACATAGTAACTATCCAATCAATCAGTTATAGTGATGACATTATTATTACTAAGTGTTACAGGAGGATGGAAAGGCCCGACTAGGACTCTAATATGACACAGCTCTGCATTGGGATGTGGGGAGCTTGCTTAGTTCATCACAAAGTGATGTTCTGACTTCTCGTTTGTCACATGTACTTATTATATACTCTCTTGGGGAAAACATAAGATGAAGTATGATGGTCAGATAAGAATCCTGGATTTTGTCATAATGCCACTTTAATACCATCAAAACCTCACCTAAATCCCTAATACGATGGCTACGGAAGTCCTTTCCCAAGGAACAAAGGTAAGACAACCTGGCAGCTTCTTAAATGTCAAGAGACTTAATCCAGATCCTAAAATCAAGGCGCCTTCAGGATGTCAGAGCTGGTTGTGCCCTTAGAATCCTTTTATTCAATCTTTGGTTTTACAGGTGAGGAAATGGAGGGCCAGAGAAGGGAGGAGATTGTCCAGAGTCACACAGTCGAGTTGCGTGGCAGAACCAGGAGATGTTTTCGGTGCCCCATCTTTCAATTCACTGCACTTTTCCAACTCTGATCTGTCTTGCGATTGAACAGCAGCTAGAGCTCTCTCCAGCCCAGGGCATACATGGGACCTTCACATACATTACTACTTTAGACATTTATGACAACCCTGCAAGGTGGGTATTATTGTTTCCATTTGAAAGATTCAGAGAGATAAAGCGACTCACCTAAGACTACATAGCATTACTGGATCGAACCCAGGTCTGCCAGATTCCAAAGCCCACATTCTTGACATGACAGTATGTGGACAATAGGACAACTCAGTATGGTTTGTTTGGGGCTTGTGAACATCAGAGAAAGTTGCCAACTTAATTGCTGGAAGGAGAAGAAAGAGGTGAATCCTCTACATGACAAAACCAAACGAGGTTCTAGGATCTCTTGCATGTTTGTGTTGTACACACCTGCCTTGTATTGTGGGAGCACTCCTTAAAGTAATGATATGACTCAAAGAATTATGTCCCAGCCTGAGGGTCTAGAAGGGAACCACCTGAGAGGCTGATTTAGAGACTTGGGCACATTTTCAGACTGAGGCTCCACCCCCCACACTCTCTGAGTAGAGGGCCCTCAGAACGAAACACAGGAGAGTAAGTTTTAATGAGGTCTCTGCATGAGTTTGTGGGTCTTAAAGTGGTAATAGGTTCAGGGTATTTGCAGGGAAGGGCCAGGAGGATGGGATCTACAAAACAGTCCCAGGGACAAATTTGACCGTTAACTTCATGTCATTGGAGGCTCCCATGGCACAGTGCCCAGTAGCCTCTTCCATGGTGGCGGAGGAAAGGCAGGGTCCCTCAGCCCTGGAAGCGATATTGTCCTTTACTCACGAGAAATGGATGGTTCTCCATCTTCAAGAGCTTCTCTTTTCTAGCTCCAGGAAGCACCTTGACTGTGAATCGGGAGGGGAAAAAGCGCTGCACCTAGCTTTAGGAAGGATGGTCAGGGAAAATCTCTTTAGGGGACACTGGAGTTGTTGGGACCTGAATGAGGAGAAGGACGAAGCCATGAGAAGCCCTGGAATCAGTATTCCAAACACTCCCATACTGTAAAGACTCTAGACAGGGAAGGATGTGCCTAGTCAAGGATGAGAAGGAGACCAGTGTGGCCAAAGCATGAGATACAGGGGAAGAGAGGAAGGCATCAGAGAGGTCGGCAGAGGCAGAGCCACGCAGGGCCTTTGAAGCCATAGGAAGGTGTTTGGGTTTCCGTCCAACTTCAGTGATAAGAGCATCTTATATGCGTGGTGGGGGATCTGATTTATGGTTTGGAAGTTTGTTCTGATAGGATGGAAAGCAGAGCAGGGAGAAAGTCGGGGGTTTATTTGCGGGTCCAGGCTGGAGATGATGGAGACCTGAAGCAGTGAGAGGGCGGAGTTATTGTTTTAATGTTTGTTAAGTTCTGATGACAGCAAGACAACTTTCAGTGACTCCCAGAGAGATGAAAAGCAGACCTCTTTATTACTTACAGCTCTGAACCAGAGAAGGCTGCCACGTGGGGCCACGCAGGGGATTGCACTCCGGGCAAAGGTAACGGCAAGCTGGAACGTAGGTGGCAGCTTATGTATGGCAAGCAGGGCAGGGCTAGTAGGTTTCAGGCTTCCTGTGATTGAGTATTTGAACAATTGTGGGCTCAAGGAAGAAGGGGTCATCCCTAGATGTTTGGGTTCGGGGTCACTGGTAGTTGGGTGTGTTGTAACCCAGGAGTGTGAAAGTCCGCGAGGTTGGGGTGTAGGCTTAGCCAGGTGCCGTGAATGGGAATTGAGAGTTTTTAGCCAGGATCTCAAAACTGGGTCAAGATAGCACTTGTGAAATATTATATCACAGGGTGACAGCTAGCGATCAGTGTGTGGGTCTAAGGTCTGTTTTAGAAGCAGAGCTGATGGACTTGTAGATGGATATGCTGCATCTGAACATGAGGGAAAGCGAGAAATCTTTTTTTTTAAGACATTTTATTGGGGAACAGTGTGTTTTTTCAGGACCCATCAACACCAAGTCAAGCAGTTGCCCCAATCTAGCTGTGGAGGATGAATCTCAGTGGCCCATGTGGGGATCGAACCGGCCACCCTGTTGTTCAGAGCACCCACTCTAACCAACTGAGCCATCTGTCTGCCCGAGAAATCTTGAATAACCATGAACTTCCGAAACAGAGGGCTTGGTTTTCAAGACCAGACCTCCTATGTAAAACAAAGATGCTTGATAAAATTTTGAAAGTTTCTTCTTCAAAGCAATGAAGAGTTGACAAAATCATAAGAAATGACCAGGGAAGATTGAAAAAACTATAAGAACCCAGAGAGGAAAGTGAACATGGAAGCCACTTTGCCCTGACACCATTGACCAAGAATGATAGAGCAGGCACAAATAAACAATATCCAAAAATGTAGGGGTTGGGGGATGGGCATTACTGCAGATGCTACTGACATCAAAAAGAACATGATGGAAAAATGTTATGCCCAATATGTTTGAAATTTTAGGAGTAGTGGACAAATCCCTAGAAAATTACAGTTCATCAATACTGACTCAAGGAAAAAAATGTTACAACCATTTTGGAAAAGAGCTTGGCTTTTTCTGACAAAGTTGAAAACAGATATACCCTGTGGCCAGCAATCATAGTTCTAGGTATATGCCTTAAACAAATTCATGCATTTGTGTATCATAAAAAATGTATAAGAACATTTTTAGAAGCACAGAAACACTGTTCATAACAGCTGAAAATTGGAAACAACTCAAATATCCATCAGGATATACTCTTGATGTGTATATACATTTGTGGCATATACATTTCAGTAGAAGAATATGCAACAATGAAAATGCATGGCCTACAGCTATGCACAACAGGATGAGCATTATAAACAAGGTCGAAAGGAAGAATGAAGACACAAAAATATTTCCTGTGTGACTCTATCAGTAGAAAGTTCAAAAACAGGCAAAACTAAAATATTTATATGTACAGTTGACCCTTGAACAACATGGGGGTTGGGGGCTGACCCCTGCACAGGCGAAGATCTGCGTATAACTTTTGACTCTCCCAAAACTTAACTACAAATAGCCTACTGTTGACTGGAAGCCTTACTGATAACATAAACCGTCGATTAACACAT
>NW_017731360.1:7525772-7529285 GCF_001890085.2 Hipposideros armiger | reverse complement strand
ATATAATGATGAAAGGTGAAGAGGTCAACACTCAGTTGGCAAAAGAGGCTCTAGGTCCTTTACATCTACAGGGTTCACTCAGGGAACTTGCTTTTTTGACTTTCTCCTCCACTGTAGTAAAATGGTTCAATGAGCTTTCACTCTGACCTTGAGGGTGTAGAACTGGATCGTCTGGGAACTGGGAACCATTTTCGAGCTGATTTGTGTGTCTGAGATGACGGTGAGCTTTGCCACCCTCTATCTGGGAGCTGTAGCCAAGGAGAGTGGGATTTGATGGGGTCTCAGCGTGACTGTGGAGACCCTGAAATACTGAGCAGCCCAGACACCAACACCCTTGGCCTCCGAAGGAGACGTCATTCTCTATTCGGAACTCAGATGGTCCCCCATCTTGAAAATTTTCCGTGCCTACCTTCTATGACTATGAATTGGGGGCTGGGGTTGGGGGTGATGTTTCTTGCTTAAGAACATCCTTAACCCCTAGCTCTGGAAAATTCTATCCCTAAGCCTGGGGAAACTTCTGTCCATGGCTCTGGAAAACCCTCTGTCTTGGATCTGGAAAACGCTCCATCCTTGCATCTGTAAAACACTCCTTCTTGAGCACAGAAAAACACCTCAGTGCAGGCTCTGGGGAACACTGGTCCCAACTCTAGAAATCACTCCATTGCTAGCTCTGGAAAACTCTCCATCCTAAACTGTAGGAAACACTCCCCTGGTGACTCTGAAAAAATACTCTGCCCAGGGGTCTAGAATATACAATGTTAGATTACCTTTTTATCACAAGATCTGGAATACTCACTGCCCTTAGCTATGGAGAATTCTCCACCCCTAAATCTGGAAGGCTTTCTCCTCTAAGTTAGCAAGTGTCTTAGCCCAGGGGGGTGCTGGGAAATGTGTAACAATGAACTCTGCGGATTGGTTGTGTTTGTCAATTTCCATGGTATAAATACTCCCACCATGGCTCATGTCAAGTTATTAATGTGACATCAGCAAAAATGGATTTGGGAGATCGGTACAGTCGCCTCCTATAATTGTCGGTAGGAGCCGGTTCCATCACCCTTCCATTTGCACCCTGACTATAACCCTTGGGCATGGAGGACTGAGTCCCTGGTATGGAGGACTCTGCGTGGGGCAGACTGTAAGTCTGATGTAATCACAGCTCAGGGGTCTGAAGGACTCCCAGGCCCTGGGTGTGGAGAACTCCAAGTCATGCATGTTGCTAGCCTCCTGTCACTTGATTTATGGTACCCTTCTCTAAACCAATAAGTTCCATTCAAAGATTTAAGGGGCCATAAAAGGCAAGAATATTCTGAAAAGCTGACATTCCTAATGTCCTAATATGTCCTGATATTATCCTAATCGCCTCAATAACACATACATATTTCAGGTATTTCCTCCCACCTAGGAGGCGTAGAGTTTGATCTCCTGGGAGGTGAGACCCATTTTCCAGCTGACACGTGAATGGAAATGGTTGTTATTATAGTCATGCTGGCCCCTCTGTCTGAGCAGAGGCGGCCCCACGAAACAGAACATGGGATGATGCATTTTTGATGCGATATCAGGGTGAATTTGGAGATGCTGCACAGACAAGTAGCAGGCTCTGTGTAAATCAAGGGGTAAAGGGTGGGGGAAGGAGAGTGTCTGACTAAAATGGAGGCATCTCGCAGTCCTGGAGGGCTGGCAGGGGACACCGCCCAGTTTGGTAGAGAAAAACCCTGCATCCTTGGGCCTAGTGCAGATGTCCACTTTGTACTCAACAAAGAACCAGTTCATCCTACCCGGCCCAGGAAACACCCTGCCTGTGGACTGTGAGACCCCACCCTAGCTCTGAACAATGCCCATCACCAGCTCTGGGAAATGGTCAATCTGCGGTTCTCGGATGGCCCTGCCCTGTCTCTGCAAAAGCCTCTCTTCCTTACCCCAGGAGGGGCGCCCCCAACAACCCTGACCCCAGAGGACTCCCTGCCCTTGGCTCTGAGGAAGGCCCGAGCGATGCTTCATTCTTGCCTCCAGAAAATGTTTGTTCTCTGACTTTGGAGGGATCTTTCTGACAAATGTAGGAAAAAGCACTTTGTAAAACTAAAAAGCTGGGCCTGGCGTGTGGCAGATGCTCAATAAACGTGTGTGGAATGAAGGAGTGGTCCTGGGAGATCTTTGCAAACTGCAATGCGCAGCACGATCTTCAGATATTATTCTTACTGTGACTAAATAAAGCAGTTATCAGAGGTATTATGGGAAACTCCATATTTCTCCCTAATGAGATCTTTTTCTTGTGAGCTCCCACCAGACAGGGAGCATAGGGACTGGCTCACAGCGGGCATCAATACATGTTTGATAGATGAATGGACACATGGATGGATAAATGAGGGCTATATAGATGGATGAATCTCTGTGTGGATGATGAGTGAACAGAAAAGATGGATGGAGTGGCTGACACATTTGCCTACTCATCAGCCGCCTCCCTCTTCCCTTTCTTTCCTCCCTGCTAAATGAATCCCAATTTTATTTAAGTCTTCAGCAGCTTAAGAGGAGATTGGGGCCCCAGGCAGCATATCTTGTTTAGTCTGAGGCCATCATGGTGATACATTTTCCCTTGCCAGAGAGTCATTTGGGACCAGCCATGTGATGCAGCTCTGACCCAGGAGACCTGAAAGGAAGTCTACTGGGGATCCCTTAGAGGAACACAAACAGGGGATGTGCTCTCTCCTGGCCTGTGAACACTGAAGTGTGAGGATGAGATGCTTAGAAATGCTGCAGCCATGAGGTCTTGCAACCATGAGGAGATAGGACGGAGGACCAAAGCCCTGACATTCTGAGTACCCCAGAGCAAAAATGTAGGAAGAGTCTGGGTCACTGCAGCTTCTCAGTGAACCACTGAGTTAACCAATGTGTGTAGGTGGATGGATGGATGGATGGATGGATGGATGGATGGATGGATGAGTTGATGAATCAGTATGTGGATGGAAAATGTTCATGTGAATGGGAATAGATGGATGGATGGATGGATGGATGGATGGATGGATGGATGGATGGATGGATGGATGGATGGGGAGGTAGATGGTTGGATGGGTGAATGTATGGCTATATATATGTATATTAAAATATAAAGGACCATCAGTAGAGCTAATGTTTCTTCTGAACAGCACTCATTCCAAGGCACTCAAGGTCAGAACTGGCTGAAGAGAACTGAATTTTTCCAGTACTTTCCTCCAGGCCCTCATTCCTGCTCCCTATTTCATGTGCCCTCAGCCCACCTGTCAGGGACAACACTTGCCTTCAGTAAAGGACTTGTGCCCATCTGACCCTTTTGTGCAGGGCCTTACAATGCCAGAGAGATGTTTAGTCTGTAAAGAAACTGAGGTGAGTGTGGAAGGCAGCCTGGCACAGTGGACTCAGATAATCCTGGGTCTAAATCCTGGCCCTGCTTCTTATGAGCTAGCCTCCTAACCCACCTGAGAGTCAGCCTTCTCATCTACAAAATGGGGACAGCAGTGCCACCTCAGGGCTGTGATGAGT
>NW_017731360.1:7515994-7521784 GCF_001890085.2 Hipposideros armiger | reverse complement strand
ATACATATATATGTACGAGTGTATATACGTGTGTGTGTGTATTCTTTTTCCTTAATGAATACATTAAGAAAAGCGCTTTGCAGGTACCCTAAAGAACAGACGCAACACAAAACCTGAAAATCACTGAACTGCGTATTTCCTCAGTGTCCTTCCCACACCAGCTTGATCAGAATTTAAGGCTCATAGACTCTGGACACAACACTTAGTTACAAGTAGCAAAATTAAAAAGAAAAAGAAAACCGAACCGGGGCTTAAATCAAAGAGGGGTGTTCTTGTTCTCATCTAACAGGAAGTCCAGAGAAGACAGGCCCAGGCTGAGAGAGGTCCGTCCAACACCAGTGGGCCCCTTCCCTCTCTCCCCTCAGCCACCCTCAGCACGCGGCTTCATCCTCAGACTTATGGCCTCAGGACCCCAAAGGACTGCTCACATGCCAGCATCTTGTCTGTGCTCTGGGCAGCAGGAAAGGGACCAGTAGAAAGCTAAAAGCCCATACCAGTTGGGTGACCCCCTGAAAAAGACTCTTCTGGAATCTACACACAGTGAATCTGCTTAGATTTCATGGGCCAGGATGTGTCACATAGCATCCCAGGATACTAGAGAGAATGGGAAAATAGCTTTGGTTTTTAATCCAGGCACATTGCCACCATGAAGAAAAGCTGGGGCCTGTGAATAAAGATGAAAAAGAGGACAGTGGGCAACTAACTATGTCAGCCACAGGAGGCCTGGGGCCAGTCCTAGCCTGCCATCAACGTGCGCGTGGCTTGGAGTATGTCCGTTCACCACTCTGAGCCGCAATTTCCCCATGTCAAAACAGGGGAATAGGGCCAGATGTTACAGAACTTTATCCACTACCTACCAGCTGTGTGACCTGGGGCAGCATATTTGACAACTCTGTGCCTCAGTTTCTGCATCTGTGAAACAGGGGTAATCATGGTGTCTACCCCATAGAGTTGGGAGGGTTGAACGAGCTGGTATGTGTAAGGTACGCAGATGAACCTGCGTAGACCAATCAGAGACCAATATCCATTACTGCTGCTGCTGCTGCTGCTGCTACGCTCCTGAGAGTCACAAGTCCGGAGTTCTACTTCTGCTTGCCTCTGGGTGCTCTGTGCCCTGGGACATGTCTTGTCCCCTCTGGGCCTCAGCAGCTGTTCTATATAACGAGGGGGCTGGACGCTGTCTTGGGCCCCAGCAGCTCTGAGAGTTGTTATCAGAAGCTGGCTGAGCTGTTTACAGGACAGCAAATGCTTTCCTGGGCTGGGACACCGAGAGGAAGGGTCAGCCGGTTTCCTGTGGGCGGAGGAGGGAGGATGACCTGGGCAGCAGGGACTTCCTGTTTCCCAGAGGGAAGCCAGGGCTGCCTTGTCCAAAACTGTCTCTGGGGCAACCTTCCCTGCGTCAGTTCCCCAGCTGGCCTGTGGATGAGGGAAGGACCTGCAACAATGGCCCTTTGTCTCCAGCTCGGCTGCCCCAACCCAAGTCTCACACCCATCTTCCAGATGAGAAAACTGTGGCACAGGGAGGTGAGGTCACTTGCCCAAAGTCATGGGGCTGGTGAGAAGTAAGGCTGAGAGTAGGACCTGAGTCTTCTGAAAACATGCACCAGCTTCATCTTGGGCCCCTAGCGCCAGATGGACTCTCCTTCAGGGCCCCTTGGACACTGAAGGAGCCTGGAGCTTGACCCTTCAATGGCTTCATGCCCCACAATGTGACTCCTCAGCCACTGCCCCCTCCCCCAGCCAGTTCCCTGAAGCGCAAACCTCAGGGTCTCCTGTGGGTGAGGGAGGGAGGATACCAGACAGGGGATACCCTGTCTGCTTTTAGCATGACCACTTAGAGCAGCCCCCCGTCCCTGGGCATGCAGAGACCCACGCTGTGGAAACTGGGCATAAGTAACTGCAAACAAGGTGGCCGGGCCAACATGCAACTGGCTAGGAGCAGAGACTTGGGTTCAAACCCTGACCTTGGTACTTGCCAGCTGTGTGCCTTGGACTGGTGACTTAACATCTGTTTCAGGCTCCTCACCTGTGAAATGGGGCTATATTAATTTCCTAGGGCTGCTATAAATAAATTACACCACATTTGGTGGTTTAAAATGACAGATATTGGGCCAGCTGAGTGGCGCGATGGTTAAGAGCTGGCTTGGGATGCCAGAGAGCCCCAGTTTGGATCCCACATATGNTTCCTTGGAGCCAGCACAGGGGTTACAGGAGGACTAGAGGAAACCGAGCAAACCAAGATTACTTCCTCCCTTCTCGTGTCACGGGATCTAGCAGGATGTGTCAGTGACCCGGAAGCCTCAGGAACTTGCAGGTTCAGAGCTGACTGTGGACAGCTGTCTCAGCAGGCTGGGGCAGGGCCAGCCCAGGGTCACAACCTCCAATCCTGCAGCTCCCAGTGCCCTCCTGGACAGGGACAAGTCAACCCAGCAGAACCAAGGTTTTTTTCCACCCCCAGGCCTTTGCACAGACTATTCTCCATGGCTTACTTTTCCTCCTCACCCTGTTTCTCACCCTTTGATTGAGGGTCCCCTTAAGACATTGATTCCTGGCCCTGGAAATTATAACTGTGTGTCCTTGGGCAAGTCACCAACACCCCATGAGCCCATACACCCCATAAATTTCTTATCTGTCACTCATTCATTCAACAAACATTTGTGGAGAATCTATTGGAGGTTTGTCCCAGGTGCTGAGAATGCCAACATGAGTTAAACTTATCTTCACCTTTGCAGAGCTCAGAGTCCAGGTAAAGCAATGGGCCATTCAACTCCCTGGACAGTAAAGATCCCACCAAGGTCCGGGGGGTAGAGGTATAGAGTCATCTAACCCAACCTAAGGGTTCCAAAGAAGGCTTCCTGGGGGAGGTGACCTCTTGTCAGGTGTGAAAGGGATTTCCCAGCATGTATGAAAAGGTTAGGCACAGCATCAAACATAGAGTAGTTGCTTGTTGAGCCTCAGGTTTCCTTCCTTCCTTGTGAAATGAACAGGGCAGAGAGCTTTCCCCATTTCTCATAGGAAGAAGCTGAGGCCCAGGAGACAGACGCAAAGCCTGCTGTAAGTCAGCAGCAGGGCAAGAGCCAGACCTCACTCTACGCATCCAGGGCCTAGGAGGCTCTCTGCAGATGCCCACACAGGTTGGCCTTCCATCTTGCAGCGGCTGGGCTGTCAATCAGAGCCTAGACCACTCCCAGCTCCACAAAGCTCTCCTGAGACACTTCATAATCACACCTCATTCTGAGTTTGATAAATAAAGGTAATTGTGGAACAATTAGACTCTCTTCTCTTCCAACATCTTAATTGGAGCAAGATGCATGGGTCTTTGCTGTACTTCACTTTGCCAGGCGTATTTGAGGCTTTTCATCTGGGCCTCGTCGTGCGCTGCAGGAAGAGTGATGGCTCGGAAGCCACTGCCCTGACATGCTTTGAAGTCAGCAGGTAGTTCCCACGTGGCCCCTGACTAATCACCATGGATGTTTCCTGTCACATGCGAGGAGGTCCCCAAGTAGATCATGGCCTTGTAACCACCATTATCAATCACATGGCTGGGTGCTTTCCACAGTGCCTGTGCAAAGTGAGAAGCACATGACTTTAGGAATCTGAAGCTCGAAGTTCAAATCCCAGCTCTATTACCGATTTGCTGTGTGACCTTCAACAAATGACTTAACCTCTCAGAGCTTCAGATGCCCCAAATAGGGGTGCTCATCCTCAACACCGTCAAATAAGACAACATGTATGACAACACTTCCTAAAGGACTGAGAAGATATCACCCATGTGCCGCTTACTCCCACTGCCATCCTCTGTCCACAGAACTGACAAAATAAAACCTGACCAAAGAGAGGGAAGAACAAACGTAAAGAGGGACAGGCCCTACTCTTGGTATCGGCAGCTCAATACTGCACACCATAAGCCAGATGCACAAAGGAAAAGTAGCGTTCTTATACTTCTCACAAATGACCTTATCTCATGCTCCAACACTCACCCCACTGATGGTGGGGGTCAGGGGTGGGGGAAAGAGAGGGACTCTTAACTGGCAAGTTCATTGCCAATTAAATATGATTCTGTCGGGGCCGGCCGAGTAGCTCAGTTGGTTAAGAGCTTGCCCGAGCGTGAGCTCTGAGCAACAGCGGTTTAATGCCCGGCCTGAGCTGAGCAGCCGCTGAGCTGCCAACAGGTGGCAGGATGGCTCAGCTAAAAAAAAAAAAAAATGATTCGGACCCCTCCAGCTTTATATGGTCTCTCTGGTATTAACTCAGTTGCCTTGGGGTGAATTCTCAATGTTTCAGGGCTTCTCCCCTTCCCACTTCTGCTTTCAAATATGGCAGCCAGGGTAGATATGGGTGGGGGATCTGACCCAGCATCCTGGAAGCAGCAGGGTGAGGTCTCCTGTTTATGTGTTGCCCACCTGGTCCACACTGGCACCCTTGGTGATGGAACCGGTCCCACAGACCTGGGCCTGAGCCAGCCTCCACTGCAGTGACCCAAGGAGCACCCCCATTGTCCCTGGCCACAAGCTGCCCTTCCTCTGCTGGTCTCTTGATGCTGGCGGGCTAGAATTCTGGACCTCCTGGTCACCCTGCACAGGTCATGGGGACCCAGCATTGCTAGGTCAGCCTCACCTAACCAGATACCCACTCTTGCCAATGTTGTGTTCCCATTCCCACAATCCCACTCCCTTCCCCATATTGGATAAGGTGGCAAACTGGACCGTCAGCACTGATGGCCTAGTATCTGCGGTCTCAACCTCATCATAGGCTAATGCCCTGGAGGGCAGGCCCCTGGGTCTCTCCTTGGGACCCAGGCCATGTCCTTACCCTGGTCCCTCCTTGCCAAAATTCCTGTGATGGCAGGAATTTCCCTCTCTTCATCTTCTCCATCCTCTCCACACTTCCTTTGTCATCTCAGAGGCAGCCAGGCTGGGCTCTTGATGTGCAAAGAGGACTTAGGGGACTTAGGAAGCCTTTCCCCACTCTCAACAAAGCCTGGCTTCCAAGGCCATTATCTGGCTAAGGACCGCAGGATCCTATTCAGTCAAAAGCTGAGCATCAATTCTTCCCTTTTGTGCTCCTGATCCCCAATCCTATTCTTCTCTAAGGCTCTGGATGTGCCTGGCTGAAAAGGAAGACAGCCACATAAAAGCAGTTAAGAAGCACACAGGTACATTAAAAAGGCGATATCATTCCTGTGACATCAGACTTCCTGGATGTCAGAACAAAGGGTCCTTGGAGAGAGCTCCCCGCACCGACTTTAGAGACCCAGAGAGGGCAAAGATTGCTTCAGGCCACACAGCAAGGCCATGACAGGGCAGGAAAAGGAAACCATGTTCCAGTGTTCAAAGGCCCTTCCCACCAGCAGGGCTCCATTAGGGAAGGGAGTGCAGACGCTTTCATCTCTTGGGCGTCCTATGTCTGAGGACTTTTCAGCCACTCTCTGAAGCAGGGACACGTGCCTGTCTTGCTCACCGATACATCCCATCCCCCAGCCCAGGGTCTAGAACATATCGACGGGAACATCTCACCCCACATCATGCTGTTCCTGAGAGGTACATCGCTGTCCCATTTTCTGTCTCAGTCACTGGGCATTCTTCCATCCGGGCGCATGAGGCTCGGCTGCACTCGCCCTGTTTGCACCGTCACTCGGGGGACTGGTTGCTACCTGACGGGGAATAGCCCCTTTCTGCCAGCCCCCTCCTCCACATAAGGTGCTAGGGGCTCTCTTTATCCTCAGCTTGAGTCAACCATTGTCTCACCGAGCCTCAGTTTCTCCACCTTTAAATAAAAGAGTTTACAAGA
>NW_017731360.1:7458083-7513374 GCF_001890085.2 Hipposideros armiger | reverse complement strand
AAAAAAAAATAAATAAATAAAAAATAAAATAAAATCACAGTTCTGGAAGCCAAAATCTGAAATCAAGGTGTCAGCAGGGTTGGTTCCTTCTTGGGGGCTCAGAAAGAGAATCTACTCCATGCCTCTCTCCCAGCTCCTAAGAGCTGCAGCAATGCTTGGCATTCCTCGGCTGTGGCAGCAGAGCTCCAGTCACTGCCTCCTTCTTCTCATGGTCATCTTCCCCCTGTGTACGTGCGTCCACATTTTCCTCTTCTTATAAGGACACCAGTCCCTGGGTTAGGGCCCACCCCGACCTACCATAACTGGATTTTACCTTGATGACATCTGCAAAGATCCTATTTCCAAATAAGGTCGCATTCACAAGAAGCAGGGGTTAGGGCTTGAACGTATCGTTTTGGGGGGGCGCAGTTCAATCCACAACAGGGGCCATGAGTAATTCTTGTGTTGCTGGATTATGGTGCAGATCATATAAGTAATTCATATAAAATGTCCAACCCTGAGTCAAACTCTTAGACGGCCCTCACACAATCTGTGCTCCTATTCTTACTTTGGTTGCTCCAGCAACCAGCCACAGCTTTGATTGTCTGCCTGGTGCCCAGCACCTGTGGGTTGGAAATCCTGACTTGTGCCTGGCAAACTCATAAAGGTTGCACTAATAATAAGAGCCGACATCTATTGAGCACTTACTGTATGCCAGGCACTGTCCATGCACGAAATGAATACCATATCGCCCTGACCTCATGACATGCTTATGAGGCAGCAACTACTGTCACTCTCATTGTACAAAGGCAGAAACAGAGGTTCAGAGAGGTTAAGTAACTTGCCTGAGGTCACCAGCTAGGAAGAAGCTGGACTCGAACCCAGTGAGTCTAACTCGCTTAACTACACTGCTCCCTGCCTGCCTGGTCCTCTTCTTGTCCTCACTGCAGCTTTCCCGAAGCATCTTCCTGGGGGGAGGGGGTCTGCCTGGACCCCTGTCCCTGTCCCTCTCATTGCTGAGCCAGCCTGGCCCTGGCTACACACATCACCTCAGGCCCAGGGCCAGCCATGCAGCTGGATCTTGAAGGAGAGGCTGCATTTTAAGTGGTGCAGCTGCAGGAGAGGACAGTCAGCTGGGGAAACAGCACTAGCAAAGGGGTGGAGTCTGGAAGGAGGAAGTTAGTGGAGCCCCAGGAATGGACACTGAACAAAGAATAGCGGGCGGTGAGATAGGTGGTAAGGTTGGGGCCTGGTTGTGGGGGACCTGGGAGGCCAAACTAAGGCATCTGGATGGGATCCAGTGGGTGATGGGGCCCCCAGGAGGGTGTGCGGCAGACTCAGGTTAGTGCCATAGAAACCCTCCCTCCAGCAGTGCAGGCTGGGTGGGCTGGTGGAGGGGGCCAAGAGGTCACCTCCAGAGAGAAAGCTGTCACTAAAGGAAGGGCACATGGGCGATGTTTCCAGCATGTGGCCCCTCTATGCCTACATGTTCACAGACCCCACCACACACATACTGGATGGTCCCCAGCATGGGTGGACCTGTTTGTCCTCCTTAGTCAGAAAGAGGGGACAGTAGAGGTGACCTGAGACAAGGAGAACCTCCCCCGACTCCTGTCCTGAACCAAGCCCCCTGGGAACAGGACAGGTGACAGTAATAGCTAAAATGACATTTATTGAGCAGTTACAATGCGCCAGGTGCTGTTTAAAGCATTCTGTGCGGATTATTATTATTATTATTATTATTATTATTATTATTATTATTATTTACTCTGACAAGCAACCCTAGGAGGCAGGCGCTGTTATCATCCCCATTTGATGGATAAGAAAACTAAGGTTAAGAGGCTTGCTAAGTGTTATAGCTGGACTTGGAGCACACACCCGGGACCAGAACAATCCCTATTCATCCAGGAGGGGCTGAGAGATAGCTGGAAGACTTGGGGATGGGCGCAAGGGGCAGCAGAGCTGTGACATCTGAGGGCTGATCTCAAAGGCCAAGCAGGAAGGAGGGCACCTCAATGGGGACCAGTGTGGGGTAACAACCCAGAGGGTATGGCCCCAGCCCTAGTACCTGCCACTACAAAATCTCCTCCGCCTTCTCTTCCAAGCCTAGACACAACAGGCAAGAGGTCCCCAAGTGACTGAGATTATATTTCTGCTACACTCAGTGAAACGGAGCTCAACATACAAATCCAAGTCAGTGATTAAAAAAACAAACAAACAAACAAAAACACTTTTTTTTGGTTACATTTTTCATGAACTAATTTTGTGCCTTCACACCTGATATCTTATTATCAAACCCATTGTGCAGATGAGGTCATTGAACGAAGATGTGCATGGAGGACTTCCAGGGTCCCAGGCAATGCTTTCACGGTGTACTCAATTCAGTTTGTGTAAAGCAGGATGTTTAGCCAGACAAGCTGGGCCTTGATAGTCTGACAGTTCCTGGGCTCAAATCCTGTCTCTGCCTCTTGGTTCCTGTACAACCTTGAGCAAATTTTCTGTCTGAACCTCAATTTCCATGTCTGTGAGATGGAGCCAATAATAGCCTCCTTCATTAATTCATTTCACATACATTTATTGAGCATCTACGATGTGCGAGGTACTGTGCTAAGAACTAGGGATGCAGCAATGAATAAGCCTTTTGGAGTATGTTAGGATCCACCTAATAAGTAATAGGCCCTCCCCCCCACCCCTGCGTGTATGCCCTGCAGCCTCACTTAAGGCCCTGCACCTGCGGGTCTAATAATATAAATACCTGTCACCTGTCACAGTGGTTCTAAGCTGCTGTAACTAGAGACTGTGGTGTTCGAGGTGTGTTGCCTGAAACGAAAGACAGCTGGGTAAGAATTCCCTTCCCAAGGCCCCATACCTCTGTGTTTTCCAGAACTATTAGCCTGCAGGGCCAGCCTGCTGTCCTGCTGTCAGAGGTGTGGCCACGAAGGTGGAAATGGAAGGCAGAGGGTGGGGCTGGCTCACAGCCACCGCTTGGGCACAGGAAAACATTCCAGTCGAGGGAGGGGAAGCCCCGGGCACCCATTCCAGCCTGCCTGCCCCAGACACAGGCTTCCAGCCTTCCTTCTGGAGGTCTGCCCTATGCAGGGCCAAGGAAGGCCTCGAGACAGGCGTGCGCGCTTGTGTGTGTGTGTGTGTGTGTGTGTAACTAGTGTGTCTGTTTCTGTATATCTGTGTCCGTGTGTGTTCAACTGTGTGTCTGTGTTTGCATGTATCTGTACCTTTTTGTGAGTCTGTGTACGAATTTGTGTGTGTATACCTCAAGGTTCCCAACCCCCAAAGGGGAGTGGCCCTCAGACGTTCCTATATTCACAGTCACACTGTAACAGACACACAAAATCCCCCTAATAAAGTCTCCACACAGACACTCTACACATCCACAGTCTTATACACACACAGCATACATATATGCATACACACCCATAACCACAGATACACACACAAATATATCTTCACACGGAGACATACACAGAGACACATGAGCTGGCTGGACCAAAGCTTGGGAGAGGGGTGCTAACTAAGAGAGGAGAGAGATGGGTTTCAAAGGCTCACAGAAAGAGGCTCTCAAGGGACAGAGCTATGTGGGCCCCTCACTGGAGCACAGGGTGAGCTGTGCCCAGATAAGGGGCAACAGCAGGAACATAGGCCCCAGAGGAGGGAGCCACCAGCTCCACCAGATTGTGCAGAGGTCAAGGAGGGCTTCTCAGAGGAAGTGGCAGAGTGTGCTTTAGAAAGAGGAGCCTGGCATTTCTCAGTCCATCTGCTCTCATAAGATTTGGTTTGATGTGTTCTTTCCCAATAGTACAATAAGACACCAGGAGTCCAGAGACAGAAATGGGGGTGCATTTTGGAGTGTGCTCACTGCTGGGAGAGAGGCCCAGAACCATCATATCTCAAACATCCATCAGCCTTTCCCCCATCAGGCCTTCCTACCCCCAACCCCTCCTCCCCATCCCCAGTCATTGTCCGACATCTTCCTGTAAGCCCCCTCTCCCCCTCCATTATCGATTCCTATTGTTCACCCAGAAAACCTGTCCCTAGTCCACAGGTAACAGATAAATGCTTCCTTCCTTAGGGGAATTTTCTTTCCCGTCTCCATGTGGGTAGCACAATCCCAGAACCCCAGATCCTTGGCCCCAAGTCGGCCAAGCCATCATAGCACCTGTCCCCCTGACCACAGTGATTGGCCATGGATGGACAGGTGGCCCCAGCCAGGCCTTCTTCCCTGGGATTTACATGTGGCTGCTGGAAGAAAGAAGCTCTCAGTTGACCTAAAAGGATGTGGCCTCGTGCTGCCTGTGGCCACGTCCACCTCCTGCCCGCAGTGTGGAGAAAAGCTGTCTGTAATGGAAGAGAATGAGCCCAACAGAGTCATAGAGGGGAGAATGACAGCCCCCACAGTTTTGTTCAAGTCTCTGATCCAGGTGTGTCGTTCCCAGGTATGACAGCTTACAAAGGCCTCTTTTCGCCGGTTCTGGTTAGGTTTCTACCACCCACAGCTAGAGAAGACCTGACTAGCACAGTCCCCCTTCTTATTCTTTCTCCCATCTATCCTTGCCCCATCTCCCACCCAGGCCCCCTCCCCACCATAAGCACTTCCCAACCCACGTCTCACTCTTCCCACGCTCCCTGCCTCCCATGCCCAGCCCTGCATTACTGACCCTCCATGGAGGAGTGTCCTGTGGCTCCCACGGCAGCTGAAGGCCAGAGTCCCCAGGACTGATTTCCAGGCCTGGGTGAGGAACCTGTTCCTCCCTCGGTCGGCAGGGATGCATAGAGCAGGCCTGCTCTGGGTTGGGCCTGGGGATCTCGGCCCCATCATAAGGCATCACCCCCTCTCTGGTCTTCTTGCCTAGAGACTGTTGCTCCTTGACATCAGGGATCCAGGTTCCTTCTGTCTGTCTTCCTTTTCCATCATTCCTGGGCTGTTGCACTCGTTCACATGTTCCAAGATGGGACCATGTTCACTTTCCAGCCAATGGAAGGGGAAAAGGTAAAGGAGAGGGTACACACTACTCTTTAAGGGAACAATCCTAAAACTGTCTGCAATTCTTCTGCTCATATCCTATTGGCCACATTTGTCACATGTCCCTGCCTAGATGCAAGGGAGGCTGGGAAATGTAGTCTTTTTTTTCCACAAGGAGCCATGTCTCGTTACTGTGGAAGGAAGGGAGATATAAGGATATAAGGGGACAGCCACAGTCTCTGCCACAGCCTGGCATTCAGGGCCCTTCAGAGCCAGCCTTGTTCTGGGGCTTTGTACCTTTGTGCATGCTGTGCACCTTTGCCCACCTTCCCCTTTCTACCTCTGATTCTGGGAAGCCTTCCTGACCATCATTGCCCAGCCATAGCCCAGATTAAAGGTCTCAGTGTCCACTGGTCACATGGTGTTGTGTGTAAGGATCTATCACCCACACTAGATTGGGAGCAACTTCGGGGCACTGATTCAATTCTGTGTCCCCCTGCCCAAGCCGGGGCATCAGGGAATATATTGGGTTGTCGGAAAAGTCATGACCTATTTTTTCTATGTTTTTCGTCGCAAAAATGCATCATGACTTTTCCGACAACCCAATAGAATGAAAGAATGAATGAGAAAGTGAACTAAATTAAAATTTTTTAATTGATAAATGATTATTGATTGAATGGTGACTGAACCAGGGAGGTACCTGTGCACTGAGTACTGGGCTGATTAGGCAGGCAAGGCCTCCACCGGGATCTCCCCTCCACAGGCGCTGCCCCCTCTGCCAGAAATGCTCTCGCCCTCTCTGGGACTGTCCAGCTCCTGTTCAGCCTCTGTGACTCATCTTAAATGTCACTTCCTAAGGGAGGTCTTCCCTGACTCACTCTCCACTCCAACAGCACTGTCGCCCCAAGTCAGGGGAAGCCCCTCCAGGGGCAGGCCCATGCCACGTTCCACAGGCCTCTGTCCTGCCCGTGGGGGCACTCAGCCCCACTGTAATTCATGTGCCCTGCGCTGATTTGTCCATGAGACTGGAAACACCACAAGGTGGATCTGTCCCTCTCGTCATGTGTCCCCAGGTCCTGGCACAGTAGTTGACACACAGTAGGTGGCCAGTGAAACATAAAACGAGTGAACCTGGTCTCTCAGAGGGTCTCTAAAGGAGTTGATGTTTTGGGCCAAGGAGGGTCAGGATAATGTTTGTGGCTTAAGTGGGTAGGTGAGAGCCTCAGGTTTGCATGACAGGAGGCACCAAGAGTCTGTGCCCAGAGGTAGGCCTGACTGAGGGGCTGGTGGGGGGAAAGGGACAAGGAGGGAGCTCTCCACAGAGCCCTTGGCTCAACCTGCTATGGAGAGAATAACAAAGGGTTTGAGAACCACACGTTCACCTTGACTGCTGGGAGGAGAGGAGGCCCACTGCAGACAGAAGACATTGTGACATAGATGGCTAGTCACTCAACTACTCTGTGCCTCAGTTTCCCCACTGTGGAAGGGGGATAGCAGTAGTACCTTCCTGGTCGGTTTGTTGTGAAGACGAAAGGGTTCATCCATGTGCAGTACTCACTCCCCTGTAAATATTTTCGGATAACATTAAGAAGCAATGAAAACACATGTGCTGTGGGCTCAGACAGGCATAAGGGGCTCTCAGCCCTCCCTCGCTGAGCCTCGGTTTTCTTATCTGTAAAGTGGGGGTGCCAACACCTAATCCCGGGGGCTTGGAGAGATGTAATGAGACAAGGATGTCAAGGGCTCGGCACCATGCCTGGCACCAGGGAACCCACTTCCCTTTCCCCGAAACAGGAACCAAGAAGGACGGAGGATGAAGAGAACACTTGCCTGCTATGCCTGCAGTAGGCAGGAGGCCTGGAGAGGGGGGAGGCCGCCTGGTGAATAATCTTGTTAATGGTAATCATCACCCTGATGCTTGTTAATATAATAACACTGGGCTCCCAGCCTGCCTGGCTCAAAGCTGGCTCCTCAGCGCCTCTCATCTCAGCCTGGTGGGGGGGGGGGGCTCCGTAAACACTCATTACACTCCAGTCCCCAGGGAGGCTGCCAGGAGCAGCAGCTATTCTGGGCACACAGCTCAACTCTGGGCGGCAGGCTCTGCTTTGAATAAGCATCATCACACACACTCAGGCACGCGCACGTACACACACGCTCACGCACGTGCACGCGCATTCACACACGCAATTGCGCAGCACTTTCCAAGCTCCTCCCTGACCACCAATAATGATTGCTACCATGATGGATGGAGCTTTACAGTCTAACTATGATAGTGGACACTTATTCAGCACTTCCCACTTGCCAGGCGTTGGTCTAAGTGCTCCACTTGTATTAACTCGTTTACTCTGAGTGTTTGTTGTGGCCGTTTCGCAGCTGAGGAAATTGAGGTACCTGCAGGTTACAGGACTTGCCCCGAGTCACTGACCCACCGAGTGGTCGAGTAGGGACCTGAATGTAGGGAGCCTGCACATCACGCCCCCTCAGAGAGCATTCGCTCATTCAATCCCCGTGGCAATTCTGGGCCCTTGTCCTCTCTGGTGCGCTGAGAAAATGAGCTCAGAGAAGGGATGTCATTTGCCCAGGAACACACAACTAGGACCAGAGCTCCGTGGGCTCTCTGACTTCAGAGCCCACCATACTCTCCCCTGGGATGGAAGCAGCGAGGGCAATACTATTCCTCTCTTAAAGATGGAGAAACTGGGGCCCAAAGGGAGCAAACCACTTGCCCAAGATCACACAGGGATTGATGTACAGAGCCAGAGCTAGCTCACAGGCTTTGAGTCCTGGGCACCTTTTCCCTGCCTCCCACCCTCACCCCCACCAATGAGCCTCTTGCTCAGAGACTTTCAGACAGAGCTGGCTGGCTGTGCCGCAGGGAGACCCAGCCTCAGCCCACCTGGGGTTCCCTCCAGGTCGCTGCCATTCTATGCCACCACTTCCTAGCTGCATGTCCCTGGGCAAGTCATATCACCTCTCCGGACTTAAGTTTCCTTAAAATGGAGACAACAGCTGCCACGAAGGAAGCATTTACAACATTTCAGGACTATTCTATATGTTTACCATGTAATAGTTCACTTTATCCTCACCACACCTTAAAAAGGAGGACATTAAAGGAGTCGATGACTTGTAAGATTCTGTTATCCTACAGTGTTCTGTGATTCCCATAGGTTCTACTATAACACATTTCACAATCCTGAAAAGATTCCATTATTCTGGAATTCTCAGGTTCTATCCATTGGTCTGTGGAGGGATCATAGTGATAAAGGATTTCGTGAACTGGTGATTCATTGACGCTCAGGGGCAAGAGGCAATTTTCAGCCTTCAGCCAGCCTGGGAGGCCACCAGTGTCCACTCGCTGCCCATGCCCTTCCCCGTCCCTCAGCTATGACATCAGGGCTAAGGCGGAACGACCTGTCTCAATGACACGGCCCTGAGTCCAAGGCCAGCAGGGACTGTGGAGGCTGCCTGAGCGCTTGGTGGCCAACTCGCAAACAAAGGGCTCCATGGTCCGGCCTCCGCTGCCCCGGCCCGGCCTTATGCACAATGGAAGGACCTTTCCAGGCTGCACCCAGCCCACCCCCTCCCTCAGCCAGAGACACCCAGAAAGGCAGCTGAGTTCATTCTCAGAGCAGGGCCCCAGCAAGGAGGCGGAGAGGAGAAAGAGCAGAAAGGCAGGCCTCTTCACTATTTCTTAGCCACTTATCAGTCTAATCTCTCTGCCTTTGTTCACGCTGCTCTCCTGTCTGGCATGTCCCTCTCCCGCTACAGTCCTTCAAGGGCCAGCTCAAGTCCCACCTCCTCCAGGAAGATCTGCCTGGTTACTGTAACCCTTACTGACTTCCCCTTTCTCCAAAGCCCTGCGGATGCCATTGGGTGCTAATTTGTGACTCAGAGTCCAGAGCCTCCCTTTCTCTCCGGTCTATCCTCCCTGCTACCCACGAGAGTGATATTTCTGGAACACAAATATGACCTTACTACTCTCTCTCTTGCTATACATCTTGACGCTCAAGCACGGCCGTCAAAACCATTCCCAACTCTGGCCCCACACCTTCCGTTGGCTTCATTTCCGTATCTCAGATCCATGCACTAAGGCTTAACCAGATGCAGTAGGGATCTGCCTTCCAAACCACGTAGGCACTCGGGCAGCCCTTCTGAAGCTGGAGCAGCTGAGACCCTGCCTTGCTCCCAAAAGACAGATGCTGAGGGTCCCCTGCCCCATCCATTCTACACACACACACACATATACACACACACCTTAAGCTACCACCAGGGAACCCAATAGGGTTTGCAGCCTTAGGGTGTTTCCTAGTACCATGGACAGCACGGGGAGCGGGGAGGCTCTGGGTGCTACTAAAATCCACATGCATGCATGCGTGTCCTGGGACATGCATGAATTTCATACAGCAGGCATTTGTGTAGCACCAGCTACATGCCCCACCCCTGCTAGATATCATGAGAAATACCAGAGAGAAGGACATTGACTGTCACTGCCCCCAAAGAACTTACAGTCTGTTTGGGAAGCCTATTGCCCTGCTGCCAACTTCTCATCTACCTCGCTACAGGCTGCCAGAGCCGTGGTTACAAACCACACATCTGACCATATCACTCTATGAAAAGCTCCTTGGCACTCCAGCCCTGCATTGCTTATAAGATCAACTTCAAGCCATTGAGCACGACATTCGAGACCTACTCTGGCCCAGGTCCAGGCGCTCTCCTGCCCTTTCCAGACGCCATGAACCCAACACTCAAGCCTCACTTGATGTCCATCAGTCCCCAAACATCCTGGGGAGTTTTTCTCACTCCCCCTCATTTAAGAAGTATGTCCCGGGCCGGCCGAGTGGCGCGATGGTTAAGAACTCGCTTGGGATGCCAGAGGGCCCCGGTTCGGATCCCACATATGAGGGCCAGTGACACTGCCCTCCACAGCTAAGATGCTGAACAACAGCTCAACCTGGAGCTGGGTTGCCATGAGTCGCCGGCGACGGCGTGGGCTGCAGTCCCTGTGGCAGTGGATTGCCATGGGCTACCATGTGTGGCCAGCAGCCAGCGTGAGCGGCCAGCAGCCGCAGTGAGCGGCCGTCCAGAGGCCAGCGACTGATCTGCCTCGCCAGAGAAGAGCGCAATGATGGTGCCAACTTGGGCCAGTGAAGCAACGTCCTCCACAACTAGACTGAAGAACAAAACGACAGCAACTTGTCTGTTCCCCTTTCCCCAATTCCCCAGCACTGTTCCCATCCCCCCAATTTCCCAATAAAAATCTTTAAAAAAAAAAAAAGTATGTCCCCTCTTCTTTTCACAGAGAACTCCTACATGGCCTTCAAAACTCAAATATTTCCTCCTCCTGGAAGCCCTAATGTTCATTGTTCTCTCTTCTGTACTGCCAGGGGCTTTTACGTACCTACACCACCTGGCATTGTTGAATTCTGACTTATGTGCATCCCTCATTCAGACAGAAAAAAGTTAGCTAAATTTGTCTGGGCCAGTTAAAAAAGGAGCGGTGGTTACTAGAAGTGCAAAGCTTTCTAAGAACAGGAGCTCATTAACCACAATGCCAGTAATACTCATATTTCACAACTTCAGATTTACTTGGAAACTTAAAAATCATGTCAACACTGTGCTTTTTATGTCACTTTTTCACTCCAGAAACCTATCTGCCTTGTCTTTGGGAAGAGAGCGCATTATTATGTAGACCATATGCCCAATAATTGTTGGAATATGATTAAATGAAACACAGCTTTTAGTGGATCTTACACAGAGTGAGGTTCAGCCCTGTTCCTTCCATGTCATGAGTATTCTCAGGTATCTGATTCCAGGTTTATCTTCTCCACACAAGCCTGTGTGTCTGCTGAGGGCCAAGACTGTGTGTCTTTTAATTCTGTATCCCTGGCACCTGGCACAGTGGCTGGCACACAGTAGTCATCTATTCATACGGGGTGAATGGTTAACAAATTAGAATGAATCACATGGGCTCCAGGTCAGAATGCCTGGGTTTAAATCCTCACTCTAGCATGTGCTATGTAATTTTAGATACATTTTAAAGAGGTATCAGTTTTCTCATCTGTAAAATGGACATATGAATAGTATCTCCTTACGGGGTTAGTACAACATCTAAGTGGAACACTGTCTATAAAGGACCAGGCATAGAGCCTGGCCAATATAGTAAGTACCCAATAAAGGTTCATCATTATTATCATTACTGTTGGGTTGAATTACGTGGTTTATGCTTAAGCTCACTGGAAGCCAGGCAAAAGAGAGAGCACCACCATGAAGTGGAGTGATCCAAGATGACTTTATTAGCTAATATTCACTAAGGATTTTCTATGTGCCATGTATTAACTTAAACCTCAGGACCGTTCTATGAAATGGGTAATATGACTATACCCCATCTTATCCCCACAAGGAAACTGAGACACGAGAAGCAAAATAACTTGCTTGAGATTACTCAGCCATTAAGTAGAGGAGCCAGGATTCAAACCAGGACAGTTTGGCCCCTGTCTATCTTGACATGTATGCACACAGCTAACCCCTCAAGACAGCTGGAGACTGAGTTAGGCCTTAAAGGACCAGCCACAAGACAGAGGTACCTGTGGTGGGAAGAAAGACCAAGAACTTGCCCCTCCACACCCTTCCCAACAGCCAAACCAGAGACTCTCTCTAAAGCCCCTGCCCCTTCCTCAGATTCTCTTAGTCCCCACCTCCCTCACCCTGCCTCTTCCATCAGGCCCTCTGTTCTCTCAAACTTCCACTTTCCCACCTCTGAGAAGTCCTCTTGGCCTCTCTTCCCTTACCACCCCCAATGACTAATGCTCCCTGGGAGTTCCTAGAGGGGGTAATGTTGGAGTAAGGCTTTGAAGGATCCATAGGAGTTCGCCAGGAGAAGGGTAGAGGGGACGTCAAGGTCGACTGTACAGTTTTCTTACCCAAACCCTCAGTCTCCTCAGAATCTCTATGCCTCAGTTTCCCCAACTATAAACATGAGAGTAATAAGAGTACCTACTACCTCTCAGGGTTTTTGTAAAGATTAAATGTATTAGTCTGCTTGGGCTGCCATAACCAAATACCATAGACTGGCTTAAACAAGAGACATTTATTTTCTCACAGTTCTGAAGGCTGGAAGTCTGAGATCAAGCTGCCAATATGATCAGTTTCTAGTGAGACCTCTCTTCCTGGCTTGCAGATGGCTGCCTTCTCGCTGTCCTCACCTGGGCCTTTCCTCTGTGCTCACAAAGAGCGACAGCATGCACGCAAGCTCTCTGTGTCTCTTCTTATCAGGTAAGGACACTAACCCTATTGGATGGGGGCCCCACCCTTACAACCTCACTTAACCTTAATTACTTCCTCAGAGGCCCTACCTCCAAATGCAGTTTACCTTGAGGGTTAGGGCTTCATCATATGAATGGAGGAGCAGACAATTCAGTCCATATCATGAAATACGTTAATATATGCCAAATTATGTTATTTAATTAACACCTGTATAGTACTTACTGTGTTCCAGGCACTGTTCTAAATGCCACACATATTAAAACGTGCTTAGGACATCGCCGGCACATGGTAAGTGCCATCCATGTGTTTTTGTGGTTGCTGTTACTGTTCATTGCTGTGGACCTCCTGTGTGTCGGTCATTGCGCTGGGCATTCCTATCTGCCTGCTCTCTGGACCCCCACAAACCTTCGCGGTGGTCCTCACTGTGCCCATTATACAGGGAAGGGAGCCAAGGCTCAGGGGACTCACTGAGGCTGGTGGAAAACCCACATCTGTCCGTACCCTTTCCTTGCAGTCTGCCATGGCCTTTAAGAGTCTATTCTGGTATTTCCAGCAAGACATGATAAAGATCTGACCTTGGCCAGGGCCTTGAAAATGAAGGGAAATGACCCAATCTAATGTCCTTCAAAGTCAGAAGAGTAACGCTCAACCAGCCCACCTCCCAGGACTGACGTGAATAGTACGCGAGGCTGAGGAGCCACGACCCACTGTCTTCTGGGGAAAGGCCATTTCTGTTACTCAATCTGGCAAAAGACAAACACCGCTGGCGCCACATCACTCATCACAATTTCATGTGAATTCCTTCGTCAGAGCCATTCATGACAGTCAGTTTTTGTAACGGGGGAGGGGGCGGGCATGGCCCATGAAGGTATTGGCCATCTGGAAGTGGACGACCAAGCCGGGGAAATTAGACACTGCAGGAGTCCACAGTAGGGCAGGGTGGGGGGAAAGGCTGTGCTTGGCGTCAGAAGCCCCGGATCTGCATTTACTGGAGCTGTGACCCCCTGGCAAGTCCCCATGCCCCTCTGGGAATCAACTTCCTTTTTCAATAAAACGTTTTCATATGAAGAATTTAAATGTTAGAGTCGATAGAATAATAAAATGAATCCTCTATGTGCCCATTACTCAGCTTCTGCGGTTATCAACTGAAGCCTCGTCTCGTTTGCTCTCTCCCGCCACCCTGCCTCCCCATATTATTTGTAAGCCACCCCCAGGCATGCTGTCACTTCATCTGCAAATATTTCAGTTTGTATAAAGGATTCTTTTACAAAAACCATGACCACATTTAAGAAAACACTGACAACTCCTTCATGAGATATTCACTCAACATTCAAATTTCTACTTGTCTCATAATTAGCGTGTTTTGATTTTTTTCATGTTGGAATTTGTGTGAAGCAGGATCCAAATCAATTTCCACATTGGTTAGTTAACATGCCTTTTAAGCTTATCTATAGATTCCCTCTCCATCTCTTTTTTTCTTCTTCTTTAAAATGTATTAATTGAAGAAACTCGGTTGTTTGTCCCGTAGAAGTGTCCCACAGTGTGAATTTTGCTCAGAGGTCAATGTCTTCATCTGTCAAACGGGGGTAATCACTCTTTCCAAGAATTAAGTGAGATAACGCCTGTGAACGGGCCCTGACAATCGGAAGGCTCCCCGCACATGTAGCGTGTTAATACATCTTTTGAGCCTTTTAATACCCTGTTGCTGTTTTTCTGATGATAAACTGAGGCTCAGAGAAGCTTACTAATCTGTCCACACTCACACAGCTGGCTAACTGTAGAGGGAAGAAACGGCAGGGTGAAGCCAGGAGAACTTTGACTTCAGGCAAAGACCCAGGGTCGCATCCCACTGCCCCTTTCATGGATTTATGGCCTCATGCTTCTGCTATTTGAGCCTGTTTCTTCATTTGCAAAAATCAGACAGGAGGCCAGAATTGCTTGAGGCTAAAATGAGATACTAGAGTGAGAAGAGCCTCTGTCTAGACGCCTGGCAGTCAGTGACTCACCCCATTGCTTTGCCATTGCTTTTGCCGTCTGCTCTCCAGCCCTAATGCCTCAGCTCCCGTGTCAGGCCCAGCCTCCCTTCCTCCCTGAGTGTGGGTAAGGCTCACAGCTCTGGCGGTGATTGACCTGGTCCTTCCATCCGTCCCCGCCCACGCTCAGGCCAGCAGAGACAGGGTGGGCGGCCCTCGAAGGCCTAGCACGCTTGCTGTTCTGTTTGTATGGCAGCTCCGCAGGCAGCTGCAACCTCTTCCCTCTGGGAAACAATCAACTAGTCTTCCTCCTTCCCCCTCCGTTTTATTGCTCATCCCTTGGGCCCAGGGGCACAGAGAGAAATGCTCCAACTCTCAGCAGTGCCCAGCCCATCCCTGCAGCCCAAATGCATGGCTTCCAGGCACCAGCCTCGGCTGTAACAAACCTAAGCCTAAAGTCACAGTTCACATCAGAGCTGACACCAGTATTTTGATATCTACTCAGGCTCAGTGTCATCCACTCATCCAATAGGCAGTATGCCCTGAGAACAACAACAATGTGAACAACAACAACATCTCACACTTAGATAGCATCTACTCTATGCCAGGCATGGTTCTTCTAAGCACTGTGCGTGTGAGGCAGGTACCAGTATTGTCCCCACTTCGCAGGTGAGGACACTGAGCACTGAGAGTTTGAATAACTCACCCACGGTCACAGAGCCCATCAGTGGCCAGCCGGGATTTGAATCAAGTTTGCCTGCGAAGACAGACACTACGAAGAGAGGGATTTAAGTCCCGCTGTTGGCTGCTATGTATGCCAGGCTTGGTGCTAGTTGCTTCAGTATATTATCTCATTTAATCCTCACAGCCGCCTCTAAATATCTACCGTATTGTCCACATCTGAATGTGAGGACACTGAGGCTCAGAGGGGTAGAATATTGTGCCCAAGTGCACACAGCTGGATCTGCTTGACTCCAAGATCATGCTTTTTCTCCTCTTTCAAGCTGAGAATAACATGTGGATGCACATCCCTGGCATTCAGATCAGAAAGTGATGAGGGCCCTGCAGGAACGAGAAGCTATAGGAACTCAAGAGGAGGATGGAATTATGTTCCTAAAGCTTCCTGGAGGAGGGGCCCTGTCGTGAGCATAGGAGGGGGGCCTTGAATGGTGGGAAACCCACCCCTCACATCGTAGCAGGCTTCTAACTGGAGCCCTGTCCTCTGTTAGAACCTCCAGGTGGCAGGGCTGCCCCCTCACCCATTTGTAGCCATGCCGACTAAGGCTCTCAGGGGACAAGTGGTCTGAGGTCTCACAGTTGAGGCCCCAAGCCTAAGGACTCATCCTTGAACTCTGACAGTGAGGGGGATACCTCCTGGGGTGGAGGGCTTGGAGGTGGTGGCTGAGGAGGAAAGACACCCCCCAGGCCAGTTAATTATAGTCATGAGACTATTATTGTCTATCTCCCCAGTAAACTCTTAAGTGCTCCTAGGGCAGGGGCTGGTCTTGGTGACCTTTCCTCATCCACTTCTAAGCACGGGGCCTGACATACGGTGGGCACTCAAGAAACTTTAATGAAGGGAGAAGGAAGGGAGGGATGGAGAGGGAGAGGGGTAGGATCTTGTACCAAATCCAGGGGCCTTAGACTCCAGCCCACCCCAGGACCACCAGGACCCCATGTATCACATTTTAAGAGGAATAAATCCCTAGAGGAAATATCTGTGGGACATGGAGGGGTCTCCCTTGGAGGAGGGGAGTTTGTGACCATGACACTCATGCCAGGGGCTAGCCCATGGCAAGGGGGCAGAGTGTGGTGTGCCCCCAGAGAAGAATGAGGACTAGAGAGGCAGATTGGCTAAAAATAAGGACTTTTCTTCAGGTCCCACTGGTCCCCAAGATGCATCAAGCGTCTGCCACAAGAGGCATGCAAGCAGGGCAGGGACCTCCTCTGCTGAGGCTGAAGAAGGGACTTTACACCAAAGGGCCCCAGTCGGCGCAGAAGCCCTCCCAGCTCTGTCCCTGTGCTCTCAGGAATCAGGCTGTGGAACTCCTGTCCTGGGTTCTATTCTGTTCCAGCGCCATCATCAAAGACGCTGTGAGCCGAAGCCACTGTGCCAGGCGCTGTGCTGAGCGTTCTCCCTCACGTAATCCTTGCCACATTCCATCTAAGGGATGCTGTTCATTGTTATCCCACTTTACAGGTGAGAAAGTTGAGGCTCAGAGAGGCCAAGCTGCTTCTCCAGTCAGAGATAGGAAATGTCACTTGGGCCTAAAACCAGGTCTACCGGATCCCAAAGCCATCCCGTTTCACCTGATTCCAATATCCTGTGGTCCCGCGGTTCACTTTTTGTGACCTGAAACCACAGTTCTTCCCCGGGGGGGGGTGTGGGGGTGTACCACAGGGCCCCCAACTCCACCACAGCCTGGCCCCTACCCCACCGCAGCCCCCACCTCAGCCTTACCACAGTCAGCTCCGTGGTTTCCCGAACATTCTCAGCCAACAACAGCTTTCGCCATAATGGTTCCCACAAGGGGTTGCTGGTTAATTCTCCTCACTTGGTTCTCGATCGCTTTTAAAGTGGAAGGTGGATGAGGTCCAAGACAGGCCATGGCCTGTCCCCTCCTCCCCTCCCCCTCCCGCCCAGCAATGACCTTCATGTTTATCTCACACTCTGGCCACAGTACATCATTTCAGCTTAATTTTATTTCCTCTTATAAATGGGCACAGCACGGGAAATGTTAAAAAAAAATCAAACATTAAAAAAAAGAAAAACAACTTCCTTCACACAGCTGGGACAGGTGAGCACCCACAGTGGGGCAGGTGCCCTGGTCTTTTTCCAGTCTTTTTCCTCTACTTTTCCTTATTTAAAGTTTTGGCCATGAACTCAGGACAGGTGTGGTTAATAAACAGATTATGGGGAGAGAGAGAACAGGGGTGGGCCTGGGGCAGGAAGAACAAACTCGCGCCCACCCCGGGTCAGGTTCTTGGAGGGCTCTGTACAGGAGAAAGGAGGCGCGGGAGGGACACTGTCTTCAGGGGGCTCTCTGGAGCCACGCTGCCTACGAAAAATATTTACATGCATTCACCACGCTGGGGCTGGGTGCACTGAGCTGCCAGGTGGGCACCTGGGGGACACGGGGGCCATCAGCCCTTAGACGGCGACTCTGGGCCCAGTCTCAGCGTCTGTAAATCTGTACAGTTTGTGGGCTTCTATTTACAGGCAGGAGGCCTGGGAAAGCAAGTCCAGGGTGGTGGCAATCAGAAGAAATTCAGAGAGCCGAGGAGGCAGCGGTCCCTCCTGCTCCGAGACAGAGATGGGTTTGCTCCCTGTGCCCAGCGCCCCAGCTGGAGGCCTGGACAGAGATGGCTTTGCCCACCCAGGGTAGGGGTCTGGCCTGAGCACCCCAAGCCGCTGCCCACAGACCTGCCCAACCCAGCCCTGGTTACCACCCATCCACCTCCAGAGATCAAGGGGACCAGCCTTTTAGGAGGTACCTCCCCTGGCCCCTTAGGGAGACAGAGCCTGGCTCCAGAAATCACAACTGGAGGGTGGGTTCAACCTCCAACTTCCTAGGCCCCAGCCTGACTTGTGCTCCCCGGCAGCCGAAGTCACAGAGAGGTTCTCAAGCCACACAAGCGCCCTCTCCTTTGGCATTGGCTGTGCTTCCAGGAAATGCCAGGGCCCACAGGACATGCTCCCCAGAAGTGCTGAGGTGTTTGGTATCTACTGCGCAGGCCCTACACACATCACACCAGGCAGGGTGAGGCCCCACACCCACATTGCACCGAGGAGAGCGCCAGTTCGTCCTTTGAACAGACCTCTCTCTTGGATTGCCTTGCCCGATGTGGCTGGCCGGAGTGGATTTGAGCTGTCAGATTGCATTAAACTTCATGAAGATAAACCTGGGTATTTATTTGTCTCAGGTTCAGGTCTCCATGAACGAGGCCCTCAGCCTCTTCTCGCAAATGCTAAGGACACAGAGACGAGGCCATGCCAGGAGACAAAGCCCTAAGTCATAAAAGTTGGAAGCCAGCCCTCAGATGTGAAGGGTGAGGCCTGCTGGGGCCAGGCTGGGCCCATCCATGCAGGACACTCCAAGCCCACTCCAGCCAGCCTAAACCCGAGTCATGCATCCTGTGCTAGACCCCGACCCCACCACCAGTCTCCCACCCTGGTCCCAGCATCCCTGGGCTTACTCGGGGGTTCAGGTCCTCTTTGCTCCATGCCCCCTGGTTTCTCAGCCTTGGCCTGCCCAGGCCTTCTCACCAGAGCCTCTACCCTGAGACAGCAGCCCACCAGGGAACAAGGGAGAGGGGGTCTGGGACTTTGGTCCACCCCTGTCCTCCAGACCTTCTGGTCCAGGGATGGCTGAGGCCAGGCCACCTCCAACAGGTCGTGGGCCCAGGATGCCTCCCCCATTCCTGACCCCCCCCAAGGCCGGGACCAACTGGGTTCCTCACAAGCCTCCAGGCGCTGCCAAGAGGGGCTTTGGGGTCTGAAAGAGGGAGCTCCAGCCTGGAAGGACAGTGGAACAGACAAGCTGTGCAAGCCAGTGGATCCGCACCCTCACCACCTCAGGCAACCCCATCCCTCACTGTTGCCAGTGCGTCTTGAAAAGGGAACAGAAATAAAACCTGGGTTCCTGACTTTAACCTGGGTGTGGGTGAGGGGTGGGGGTGTAAGCACCAGTCAACTGCCACTCAGACCATAGCTCTAGGCTCCAAGAGCCCCCACCGAGCATACCCTCCCCAAAGGAGATTTGTGACCCCACATGTAAAACACCCATGGAAGTGGCCCCACTTGCAAGGGTAAAGAAGGGGGCAGGGGGCTGGGGCCTGAGGTGACACCCCTACCCCACCTGCTCTCAGCCCTCACTGGGGCAATGCGGCTGGATGGGCTGCTTTCAGCTGCAGGTCCATCAGCTGCAGCCAGGAGAACCGCCAGGTTGTTTGACCAAATAAGTGGGCAGGTGTCCATGGGAAAGGCCCAAGGAGGACCCCAGGATGGGGCTGAGGTGGGCCTGGCAAGGCCGAGGGTAGAGGGTGCAGAGGGCCCAGGCGGCAGGGCCCACCCTCACAGGCACTTTGGAGACTTGTGTCCTGGGAGGCAGAGTCAGCCCCTAGCTCAGAGTAGGATGGGGACACAGGGAGACCAGGAGCCAGACCACGTGCCCCCACCCGACCTGGGTCCTTTGGTCCTGGAGACCCAAATCCCCTCCCCAGCCCAAGGCCAAATTCCCGGAACCACCTGCCTTCCTCAGCAAGGCTCCCGGCTAGTGGGTGACTGCTCCTGAACCAACCCCTTTGTGGGTACAGAGGGGAGGGAAGCAGGCAGGGGTGAGGCCAGGCCAGCGGTGTGCAATGCCCTAAGGGGGCTTGTGACAATGTCCCCCCACACCACACTTTCTTCTGGGAAAGGTAAGTGCCCACCTGTCCTCCAGTGTGAGTGGGGATATGTGGGGTGAGACTGTGCATCCACGTGGGATTGTGTCTGATATGGCAGGGTCGGTGGCAACGTGGTTGATGTGGGCGCTGTGGTGAGAGGCTGAGTGTAACTGGGCAGCTCAGGGGACCCAATATGGGCTGACTGTTCCGGCTTGATTCCACCCTCCCCAGTGAGCCTGAAAGCGAGAGACACCGTGTGTGGTGCTAGTGTGTGCGTGTGTGGAAGAGGGAGGGACTGAGGGAAGCAAGCCACACCGTCACCACTGGGCAACGATGACTTGTGACTTGCATTGTCATCAGCATCTGGGGTGCGTGAGAAACGCATGAGAAGGAACATCTTTGGAAGAAATGTGTCTGTGACATATCTAGATTGGCAGGGTGGTCAGGATTTCGTATGATTTTGTCATTGCGTGCTTTTGTCTTTGAGTGTGATAATATGTGTGACCCTGTGAGAGATGGTGTCTGTGCAGAATCCACTTGCAAGAGGGAGATCCGAGCAGCCCAGCCCCCCTCACCAGTGGCTGCCAGGGCACTCTCGGGAAGCCAATTCCTCAGGGACAGACTGGAAAAGAGGTAAAACCTTCAGGTGCATGTGCAGTGAGTGGGTGGGGGCAAAGGGAGAGTGACCCCACAACCTCAGAGAGGCCAGGACAAAACAGGCTGGAGACAAGGGACACTCTCACCCAGGCGAAGAGGGGCCCTGGGACAGGAGCGAGTGGTGGCAGTGTCTTGACGATTTCAAGGGCTAGGCTTATAAATGCTTGTCCTGGAAACCAGCCAGAGTGCCCCTCTGTCCCCAAAATGAGACCCCAGCCTTGTGGGGCCAGATTGGGGGTTCAAGCCCCACCCCTTCTTCCACCAGCCAATCAGGAGCTTCCTTCCTCTTGTCCATCTGACATGAGGTCCTGAAGCCCCAAGCTGGTCGGGGGAGACAAGAGATGAGCTCATAAGGGCAGTCTGGGACAGGTGGCAGTACCCTCCGTCCCTTGGGGGAAGATCTGTGTGAGGCTGGCAGTCTGGGCAGACCTTGGGAGGGAGAGCGGGCAGAGATGAACTGGGGCCAGGCTCCTTCCCAGGCCCAGTCCCAGCCCCAGGCCCGGACTGATGGAGTGGGCCAGGGACTGGGCGGAGGGGCAGCGCTGAGGCTCCGGGGAGGCACGGTGGCTCCGCTAAGCGTAGAACTCCTCCTGTTTGTCCGGCTTCTGGTACGTGACGCTTGCCTGCTTGGGCTCCTCCAGCGTGTAGCTGCCTTCGTCTTTCTTCTTCATGCGGTAGATGAGCAGGGTGACCAGGAAGGCGGCAAAGAGCGCGCCTACAACCCCGCCCACAATCACAGCTGCGGAAGAAGACGGCAGAGGTCACAGCCCGAAAGCAGGAGGTGGGTGGGGGAGGAGAGGAGAGGGCGCAGGGCCCTGTGGGGGCGGAGACTCACATCTGAGGCTGGAGTTGGAGTCATTTCTGATGCGACCAGCTCTGGGTGCCATTTACAGCCCTCACTGTGGCCTGGTCAGCTCTAGTCGCCTAACACACACGAACCTAGCGAAGCCTCATGTACCTCAAGGGCAGTGTTATGGTCCCCATCCAACGTAAAAAACGCCAGCACAGTTGGAAGATGCTCCACTATTTTGTCTACCATTCGAAAAGAAAAGCTCTGCCAACTAAACTAGGGCTCGTCCCAACTACGGAGGAGTTAACATATGAACAGATGTGCACTGAGAACGGATTAAGTGTAACATGATGATTCCTGTTCTACAGAGGAGGAAAGGGGCGTCTGGGGAGGTAAGGGACCTGCCCAAGGCCACAAGGCTCCTAAATAGGGAGCAGGGTTTGGACCTCGAGTCCAGACTCTTCAGGAGACATGACCAGGGCAGGTCCTCACTGGCAGGTCAAGCCAAAGAATAGGGTCAGAGGTTAGGATCCAGGGGGTGAGGTCCAGGAGGGGACAATCAGCATGGCCCAGGGTAGCAGGTAGCAGGGTAGGCAGAGTCTAAGGAAGGGTCAGAGGTGCTGAGGAAAGTGCTGAAGGAAGCATAAGTCAGGGTGAGACCCTGGGATGGCGGAAGGTCAGAGGAGGAACCAGAGGTTAGGTCCTGGGGGTTAAGACCCCCAGCCATCCCTTCCTAAGAAACCAGGCTCCTAGCAAATGCACACCGACCGCCCTCCTGGGTTCCTCGGGGACAAACTGAGGCCCAACCAGCCGCTCCATCCTGGGCTCCTCCTGGGCCCAAGCCTCACCTACGAGCACCTCCTTCCGCTCCAGGATGCTCTTCTGTGGCAGCTGAGCCGCCGAGCTGCCCGAGTCGATGGCATTGTCCAGGAGGCCAGGGCCTGGGCGGGCACCCTTGGGCAGCGTCCCAGGTGGAGGTGACGGCTTGGCTGCAGCCCCACCCACTGCCACCACTTCATTGGCTGTATCTGGCTGTGTGGTCTCTTCCTCTGGCAGTTCAAAGTCCCCACTGGGCCCTCCGCTCACTGGCACATCTGGCTCATCCCGGGTCGTGGTCAGGAAGGACTCTGGAGTTGGGGTCTGTAGGGGGAGTGGCATGAGCCCAGGAGCCAGGCCCCAGCACCCCCTGCCACAGGGCAGGTGCATGCGCACGCGCACACACACACACGCGCGCACACACACACACACACACACTCTCTCTCTCTCTCTCTCTCTCTCTCTCTCTCTCTCTCTCTCTCTCTCTCTCTCTCTCTCCCAGTGGGCTAACACTTACCAAACGTTCACTATGTGCCAGGCACTGTGCTAAGCACATTATGGGCATTTTACCCTCACAAGACCTCCATGAAGGAGGCATTATTATGCCCAATTTACAGAGCAGGAAGTAGGCTCAGGGAGGTTAAGTGACTTGCCCAAGGATACACAGCTAGTAGTAAGTGGTAGAAGCAGAGCTAAAATCCAGCTCTATGCAGCTCCAGCATCTATGTGTCTAACCATATGCTTCGCTGCCCCTATTCTCACCTGGCCACATCCCGTACCCATCCCATCTCCGTCACTTCCCCCTGCAGCTGCCTGGGGGACTCCTGTAGAGTTTCTGTTAGGAGGCTGTTGGGTGCAGATGTTATATGCTTGGGCCTGGTCCCTGGTCCACATGCCTGGGGCACAAGTGAGTCTCTTGGCCTGGAGGTTAGTCCAAGAGCACAACCGCAGAGTATGATGCCCCTTGGGGGCAGGTGTCCAGGGAGCCAGCCCAGTGACCCTGAATCTCAATGGCTCCCACCGTGTGGGGCAGGATCAGAGCTGGGATCAGGGCAGGGATGGAGAGAGTGGGCCTGGAGACTGTGGGCCCGGTGCCCAAGCCAAGAGGCCATGTGCAGAGGCTGCACCAGTGACCTGGTATCCATGCCCGGCATTGTCTCCCCTTCCTGCTTAGCCGAGCAGCTGTGAAACACCAGGCTGCCCAGCTGCTCAGAGTTGCTGAGGACAGCGCCTGGGTCCTGCTGGGGCTGACCAGGCAATCAGAGGGGCTGACGCTGACCTGAAGGCAGGTCCACAGCATGTGGGCTGTGCTCTGTGAGGCTGGCTGCTTTCAAGGGCTTTGGTACCCCAATCAACGTCACCATGGCCGCTTCCTGCCTGTTGTACCCAGCAGGAGTCAGTTTACTTCTCCTGTCTCCTTCATCTCATCCATCCCAGGGATTCTGACATCTTGATCCTGTTCCCTTCAATCTCCCACCCTCCACCCATAATACCCCCCACACACATGCCCCAGCCTCTGGAGCCAACTGCCAAGTACAAATCCTTAACTGTGCCACTGCTGGCTTGTGAAGCCTTGGGAAAACGGCCTCCCCAATAAAAGAAGGACGAACACAGTGCCACCTTGCGGGGTGGGTGTGAGGAGATGGCACAGGTAATGTGCATAGCACTGAGCCTGCTACCCAGGCAGCGCTCCCCGAATGTGAGCTACAAGTATCTCTCCCCGAATGTGAGCTACAAGTATCCCTCTCGGGCTGCCCACTTAGTCACCCTCAGATGAATAACAATTATAACAACAACGATTATGGTGACACTAACAATACCCACACTTTCAGTTTGTTTGCTGCTGCCAGGTACTGTCCTAAGCACTTTGGATATGGCAGGAAATTTCATTCTCTCAACATTATGATTTGCATTCGTACTTTCTCTTTTTACACAGATAAAGAAACAGAGATATAGAAGGCATAGAAAGGACTGGTGACTTCCTGAAGTCACATGGCTAAAAAGTAGCAATGGAAGAATTCCAACCCAAGCTGCCTGGCTCCTGAGTCTGTACCGTGACCAGAATACACAGGCCCCTGGCCCCTCCCCCACCAACACGTTCATCACCCAATTCCTTCCCAATATCCTAAGACCCCATCGGCCACATGCTTCTCTCACCCTCCCCATTCCTGCCTGGCTCATCTCCAGAGCTTCCCAGTCCTCACCCCCGCCCAGTCCATCCTCTCTCCCCAGACCCTGACCCACCCTCCTCTGCTCTCCTCCCCAGTTCTCTCACCTGAGCCACCTCGGTTGGTCCGGGGGCAGTGGTCCCCAGGGGCAGGGTGCTCTTCTCAGGGATGTCAGGCTCCTGGGTGGTAGCTGGCCTGGGAAGGGCCCTTGGCCTGGAGGTAGCTGTACTGACCAGCCTGGGTGTTGGGGCCTCTGTGTCCAAGATAGCCACCGTGGTGGGAGGTGAGGGCACCGCTGGGGTGGTGGCTTGGGCTGTGGCTGCCGTGGTCAGTGGAAGAGGCAGAAGCCTGCGTATGCCGGTGGTCCTTATGACAGAGGTGGTGGCCGTGGCAGGAGGTGCTGCAGGGATGCTAGGAGTGGCAGTGGCCACTGTGGCAGGCACCATGGCCACAGTCGGGGCCCCTGTGGTTGTGGCCACAGTGGTAGCCGTGGGAGTGGAGATGGTGGTAGCTCTCTGGCTGGGCTCTTCTGGGACCTCTGTCGCCACTGGAAGGCTAGTGGATGGCTCTGGGGTGGGACTCTCAGATGGGAGCTCTTCAAACGGGGTGCCCACAGGCTGGATGTCCGTGGTGGGCAGCACAGCAGGTGTGGTGGACACTGCCAGGGCCACGTCCGGGCTGAACCGCATGGCTGTCTCAATGCCTGACTCCTGCTCGAAGTCTGAGAGGATGGGGGAGAGGAGAGAGCTAGGGAGCTGGGTGACGGTGAGGGGTGTGGTGAGGATCCCAGGTAAGCAACGGCCATCAAGGTGTGGGGCTCCAACCCTCACTCTTTGCACAATGTTCCCAGGACAAGATGAGGGAAAGGAGGAGGAAAGCAGTCTGGACAAAGGTTACCAGTGGGCTGGTGGCCGGTGGATGTTCCCCAACTCCTCTCTGCCTACCCAAAAGTTCCTCTAGGGGGCCATCTCTTCCAGGAAGTCTTCCCTGAGTATTCCAGCTCACCTAGCCTAGAGCTTCTAGCAGGTTGAATCCAGGCAGTGGTAACTAAGGACCTACTGGCTGTAAATCTCACTGAAGGCTGAGGGGAGCAGGGGAAGGGTATTCTGGGAAGAGTCAGACCTGGATACCCTAGCACGAGCACAGGCGGTGGGTACGTCAAGGGCTCCCTGAGGCGCAGGCCGAGGGCAAGAGGGAGAAGGAGACCTTCCTACAAGAGAATGCTCGAGCAATCTGGAAGACTCAAAGCCAGGTCAAGTGAAGGAATTTGGGGGGAAATGAGGAGAGACAGAAAGAAGCTGCGGCCAGCAACTAGAGGACCTTAACCACGTAGAGGAGAAGCAAAAAGGGGCCAGGGAGGCTTGGGAGTAGACATCACCCACCAGAGAAAGACTTAATGAAAATTAACTTGCAAGGGGTTTAAAGGAGCGGGCTAAAGTGGCAGGGGGGGGGGGCGCTGTGAGTGGCTGGTTCCGCAGCACACAGACCTCCTACCATCTGATCAGGCCTGTCCTGTCCTCTCACTGAGCTCAAATCTCAGCACACACACCCTTTTTAGAGCTCCCTCTCTGTGTCAGACCCTGATGTCTTATGCTGAAGCCTTTCAGAGATTCAGAAAAGAAGGTATACTTATCACCATTCACAGATAAGAATACAGAGACTCAGGGAGGGAAGGTGGCTAAAGGCGGCACAGCTGTTAAAGTAGCAAAGCTGGGATCCGAACTCGGCACATGACATCTCCCTTACCTCACACCACTCCACTCCCAGGCTGGGTCTGGAACCAGGCCCCACCCTTTCCTAACACTGCCCTAAGCCTGCCCTTGGTCACAGCTGACTGGACTAGAGCCATCAAATGGGCTCTGCTGAGGATTTGCCACCGAACTGAGAAGTGGCTACTAAATTCCTCCAAGTGGTCAGAACAGTACTGAAAAGTGGGTAACTGAGGGGCATCTGTGTTCCCCCAGTGGAAGCTGGAGGTCTGCAGCGAGACTGAAGCAGTGCACAAGAGACAAAGAGGCAGAACTGGGGGGGGGGGGTCCTGCGCTCGGAGGCCTCCAGGCCCTGGTTGCCCAGGAAAATGACAGGATGACTGGCCCTTCTTGCACTTGAGGTCCATGAGATACCCCTGCCTGACCACCCCCCCCCCGGCCCCCGCCCTGCCACTCAAGTGAGCCTGGGTGGATTCCTGTTCCCTGGATCAAAGCCTGGGGTGGGGCACTGTCCCTGCGATCAAGTCGTGGGCGGGGCACTGGAGGCAGGTTGACGTTGCCACCAGGATGGACAGCCAAGGGGAAGGGGAGGAACTTACAGCCTGAGCCCGACCCCGAGTACAGGTCGTCCAGCTCATCATCAGGGAAGGAGTCGTCGTCCCCAGAGCCCTCGAGATCCACGGGCCTCTCAAAGTTCTCGCTGCGCCAGCGCTGAGCCTGGGGGGGGGGGGACGGGAAGGGTAGAGACAGGCACAGGGCTCAGCACCTGAGGCCAGCAGCCCAGACACACCCAGGGGGACCCAGTGACAACAGAGGAATGACATCAGGTGTGGCCTCCACGTGGGCAGAGAGCCAGGGCGGGCCTAATTACCACTTCCAACCACCCCAGGCCAGGGTAGCAGCTCCATCTTACTGACAGCCACCACGGAAGACCCTGGTTACTCCCTTGTCCCCTGATCAGAGCCTCCGGGTGGCAGAATCAGGTTTAGAGCCAGAATGCTGCATTGGAGTCCCTGCTCTACCACTTATGACATGTGTGACCTGGGGCAAATTACTTAGCCTCTCTGTGCCTCAGTTTACTTGTCATTCATAAGCAAATAGCACCTGCCTTATGGGGTTGTTGTGAATTGCCATGTGCCAATATAATATACGTGCAGTGATGAGCCCAGGTGTATGCAGCAGGTGCTCAGCACGAGTCAGCGTTACTCTGTGTGGCCAGCGTCACCAGTGTCACCAGTCCCCTTCCACAGAGGAGAGAACTGAGAGGCTCAGGTGTCCCAGGTCATCAGAGAACATATGATATAATGAGAGTTAGACTCTGCTTGGGACCTAACGTCTCACACCTTGAAATCCCAAAGGCAGGGCAATTAGTTCCATCAGACAGATATGGCATTGTGGAGATTTGGGGCTCTAGGAGGCAGGATCCTTGAATAAAGGTGGGTGGGGGAAACGGGAGAGAAGGGACTGCAGGCTCTAGCCCTGGCCCTGGGTTCCCTCTAACACAAGTCAGCCCCCCTGGATCTCAAAGGTGGACTCAGCCCAGGGCCCTGATGCTGCTCCCACTTCTGCCTCAGGGTCTCCAGGGGGCCAGGAAAGCTGAGAGGGGCTTCTCCCAGAGTCTAACACACCAGGCCCACAATTCTTCCCAGTCAGAACCTGGGAAGATAGGGAGCTGGGGCTCCTGGGTCCAGACCATCACTCTCTACTACAGCCCTGGGCTGAGAACCAGCACTAAGGACGTCCGAGACAGAAGTGCCCCGGGGAGGGGCAGGCTTGTCCCTACCTCCAGCCACACCTTGGACCCTGGTTCCAGACTGAGCCCAGACACAGCCTCCATCTCCTGACAGCCTTCTAGAGGAAGGTGAGACTGACACCCAGGGCTCAGATCTGAAGATTAGCACTTGGGTCTTATACAATTGAAATAAAGAGAGAAAAGATGGAGGGAACAGACTATGCAAAGGCCCCGAGATGAGGAACAGCAGCCTGTTCTCTCAGAGCTGGCCCTGCCCACCCTCCAGCCTCATCCAGGGGACCTCTGTATCCCTTCAATCACTGGGTTCCAGCTACCCTGGCCCCGCTCCGTTCCTGGAACAGGCCTGGTCCATTCCTGCCTCATGCTGTTCCCTCCACTTGGAACATTCTTCCTTCCCACCCCTTCCTCCTCCAGGAGCTGTGTGCCAGCTAATGCCTACCCCCTACCACTTCTTTCAAGAAGCCCTCTAGCTTTGACCTTTCAGAGCATCTTGTGTTTCTGAATTCACATCCATGATTACTGTGAACTGTTTGCTTGAGTGTGCCCACCCCCACTAAACCACACCTCGATGGAGAACGTCGCCTGGCACATAGTGGATATTTACAAAATATCTGCTAACGAATGGAGTTGGAAGATGTGACTAATTCATAGGGCAGGGGTGGGGCAGGGGAAGGCTGGAGCTGAGGCCGGGGAAGCCCCATCACAGAAGGCTTTCAGCGTCCCTAACAACTTCATCATTTCTTATCCTGACTGCACATCAGGATATCGTAAAAACTGAACTCAATGGTTCAGCAGGTCCGAGGGGGAGTCTGGGATCCATGCTATCTGGCTGACGTGGGGGCCACAGGAGAGGGGCTGGATGAGCACTGTGTTCTGTGCTCAGCCGCTCACACTCCCAACCCTAACAGGCCCCCTTCTGGAGTTCAGACAGTGCTAGAGAGAGGATCCCAACCCTGGCCCCCAGCCTCGACCACCTGCTCCAAAGCCCTACCCAGGCCAGCTAGGGCAGGAAGCCAGGGCAGGGGGCCAGGAGATTCCCCACCCCTCACCCTGCCCATTCACACACACACACACACACACACACACACACACACACACAGTCTCAGAGTAATGAATTAATCAGTATTTACTTGCTAGCAGTGAGTCATAGAGTGGAACAATTAGTGTAATTGCTCCCGTGACTAATTGCTGGGTCTTCCTCCACTTTAGACATTCCAGGAGTTCAAAGCAGCTATCGTCCAACTTCCCAAAGCTCTCATCCGCACTCCCCCGCACCCCACCACCCAGAACAAACCCCCAGGACCTGGGGTGAGGAAGCTAGAGGGCTCCCCACACTGCCAGCCTCCAAAGCTGGAAGCCCTTGGAGACTCTGCTCGGTCCTTAGGCAAGTGGCTTGAAGCCAGAGGCTGCAGCTGCCGCCCAGAGCTGCACAGCAGGATAGGGGCTGAGCAGGGACCAAGACTCAGGCTCCACTCCTGGGCAGGGCCATCTTCACTGTCTTTCCATCCTTCTAGGCAGGCGAGGGAGGGGCTGGGAGACCTTTAGCTGGGAAGAGGGGTTCTAAGAAACCTGAAGTCCCATAGAGACCCCCAAACTGGGGTAAACATGGGGACCAAAATAAGGAGTCCTTATGATTTAGTGATAAGTGCTACACAGCAGCCCCTAACAGCCTGCTCCCAGAAAATCCTACAGAAATCTAAGCTCCCCCCAAGCCACACAGACCCTTGAAATGACACATCCAGAGACACAGAGAGAACATACACAGACACACCCGGACACACTTCACCTAAAGGCAGCCACAGACAGGTACTGTGGGTTGGTGTGCCTTTGGGTGCAAATAGGCACATGCATGGGGGGCGGACACTGGGTGGGGTGGGTGCTGTGCAACTAACTCTGAGGCTCAGAGACAAGCATGGAGCCTCCTATGAACCCATCAGCCTCCACTCAGGTAGCTCTCACCTAGATACTATTCATCCTCAGCTCAGTAGCCATTGACATGACAACCGTTACCATGACGACCATCTCCTCCATGCTAAGGACCAGGAGCTCCAGTTCCCCACAGAGATGGGAGGGGGCCGGAGAGGGAGAGCTCACGGAGGAACAGGGAAGATGACAGGGAAGGGGGAGGGCAGAGGCATGGGATGAAGAGACATGGACAGAGGAAAGCCAGGGGTCAGAGGGACACAGTGGGGGGCAGGGAGGGGCGAGTGGAGGGAGGACTCCCTGTGTGAGAGAAAGAGAACGCTCGAGAGTGGGAGGCAGAGGCAGAGAATTCTCTCACATCTTAATTTAGCCTCGCACTCATCAGACAAAGCTGGGGAAGGGGCCACCTCAGTGATTTTCCAAACTTGCATCCAAGAGAACATTCCTTCTGAAAAACAAGCAGCCCCCAGATGGGGTGGAGGGAGAGGTGACCAACAGCCCAGTCACCCCTGAACTCGCCCTGGGAAGCTTAATACTGGGGATCCCTCTGACCTGTGGGGGTGGGAGGTGGGGTGCAGAATGCCAACTTGCCTAGCACCTCCCACCCCAGGATGGCTGAGTGCCAGCTCTACCCCTCCGTGGGCCAGCTGGGGGTCCAGAGCTCAGTGGGGCTTTCCCAGAAATGCTGCAGGGGTGCTGGTGGCTGCAGCTCCCAGGGGGACAGAAAGGAAAGTGATGGGGGTGGGGAACTGAGCCTGGGAGGCAGCAGGGAAAGCCTCAGAAGTCACAAAATGCCAAAAGAGGATGGTGACAAACAGCCTTTGACCCCCAAACGACCTCCCATTTGCATAATCCATGCATAATTAGCATAATTATCCATGCCATTCCCTTAAAGGAGAACTGAATTTGAATGCCCCAGGACCCTGTGGCCTCCCCCTGACCCTCGCTGGGCCCCCCCAGGTAAACTCACATCCTCCAACACCTGATAAACAGATCCTCTCTCTCTCTCTTTGCAGCTAACAGACAATCCAGGGACATTCTCATGAACTCACACACAGCCAAGCCCTACAAAAACACACAGCTGCACATACAGACCCTGGCACACACGCACAACTATGAGCAACATTTACTGACCCTAACCTGTGTGCCAACCTTAGCTTATGGACAATACAGCCTGGCACATACCGTCACATGGTCACCCATTTACTACACCCCTAGCTGCCTGCACTCACGCATACTACAGCCCTAGCTCGCTCGCTCTCTCGCTCACGCGCTCTCTCTCTCTCTCTCTCTCTCTCTCACACACACACACACACACACACACACACACACACACACACACACACGCTAACTGCACCCTGCTCCTCACCTAACACACTGAAGATGCCCCACACAAACTTCAGCAAAATCTCATTACCACGTGGGTGGCACATACCTCACCCAGGGCACACACCAACCCCTCCCCACATCCACGCATATCACTGCACATCCCTAGGGAGGAACACCCTCAGGCTCTGATACAAAGCTCACAACTTGTTTTCTCCTGTTCACAACCACCATGAAGGTGCCACAAGAGAGCACGCCCACTGCAGAAGCCCCTGTGCCTCTGCTTCCTGCCACCGCCAATCCCGGGAGCAGACACCCAATTGGAGGCGCTCTGAGCAGCTGATGAAGGTCTGAGCTCCCCGGGGGAGTCACTCTCAGGCCCCAGGGGGTTCTAGAGACCTCTGCCCACCACTGCTGAAGGCCTGCTCCAGGTCAGGCATTGGAGCACACTACCTGCACTGCCTCCTTCAATCATCACAGCCTCCCAGAGTTTTGGGTTTTGTTTGTTTGTTTGTTTGTTTTGGTTTGGTTTTTTAAAAGATTTTATTGGAGAATGGGGGGAGGGGAACAGCGTTGGGGAATCGGGGAAGAGGATCAGACAAGTTGCTGTCCTTTTGTTCTTCAGTCTAGCTGTGGAGGACGTTGCTTCACTGGCCCATGTTGGTATTATTATTGCACTCTTCCCAGGTGAGGCAGTCATTCACCAGCCATTGGACGGCCTCTCACTGCAGCTCACACCGGATACCGGCCACTCATGGTAGCTTATGGCAGCCCACTGCAGCAGGGGCTGCAGCCTATGCCATTGCCGGCAACTCATGGCAGCCCGGCTCCAGGTTGAGCTGTTGTTCACCATCTTAGCTGTAGAGGGCGCAGTGTCACTGGCCCTCATGTGGGAACCGAACTGGTGGCCCTGCTGCTCAGAGCTGGAGTCCCAAGCCAACTCTTAACCAACATGCAACTCGGCTGGCCCCAGAGTTTTATTATCCCCATTTCACAGATGCAGACACTGAGGCTGGACCTTACAAATGAGACGTGAGCACAGGTCCTCAGTCTCTTGAATCCTTGCCCAGGGCCGCCCCCTACCCGCTGCTCATCCAGGGTTCCTGCTGCTGTGACCCACAGCCCCACTCACTGTCTGCACGAGCTCCGCTCAGAACTGCCAACAGCCACGCCCACACACTCGATGTCCACGCACACCATGCGCACACTGCAGCACACACAAACACACCGCAGGCTCTCACCCACCATCCCACCCACGCGTCCCTGAATAGGCACCTGCCCCACCCCCATCATATGTACAACTCCCTCTCGCATGCCCACCAACGGGCCCCTGATACCCGCATCCCCCAGGCCTCTCCACACACATGCACCATGCACATTCCCTCCTGGGTACATACAAGCATACACACGATACCGGGGTGAGACATGGCACCCTGCCCAATGGACTGCCATGCCCCTGCCATTTTTTTCTCACCGCCCTCTCCCCCCCATTCCTCTTGAGCTGACCCATAGCCTCACCCCAAAGACGACGCACCTCAGGGGAGTGTTATCTCACCACCCATTCCTACCCGATCCTCTCCAGAGTTGTACAGCAGCTGGGGTGAGTGAGGGACCCAGGGCAGCTAGATGTCAGAGACGTCTCCTCACTTGCACAGCCACCCACTCTGAGTGCAGGGGACATGTTCAGGGAGAAAGCTAGGATACCTCCCTCTGTCCCCAGCCTCCTGCCATGACCTCAAGTCTGGGGTCTCTCATGCCCAGCCCCCACCACCAGCCCTCCTCCATCATGAGCCTTCCCAGAGGAACAGGAGAGCACAGAGGTGAAGCCAGGATGAGTCAGCTCCTCCCCTTACAACCCGTGGGATTTCAGGCAAGCCCCCTGGATCCCTGGCACCTTGGTTTTCTCATCTGTAAAATGGGGATGATGATAATAGGATGTAGCTCAGAGAGCTGCTATGAGAATCAAACAAGATCACGCACGTAACAGGCTGAGCACAGGACCCAACACCTACACACTGAATAAATAAATGTCACTGTGATTATTGTTAGTTATATGTTAATGGCTCTATGATTATTATTTCTGAAGACTACCTCCTTCAAGCCTCACTATCCTCATGAGAGAAGTAGAATCAGGGTGACGATGCCATGTTGCAGGTGAGGCCATTCATGTCCAGAGAGGTTAAGCAGCATCACCAAGGCCACCCAGCAGGGGAGAGAGCAGAGAGAGGAAAAAGAGAGAGGCTGGATGAGGGGGGAGACAGGGCGAGGCACAGAAACAGACACAGACACACAAATTAGGTCAGCTGGCAGGGGGCCAGGAGCCCAGCACCCTGGTGCAGTGCTAATCATACTGCAAAAGCTTAGAATAAAATCAAGTATAATTAATTCTGCCCAAGCTTCCTTCCCCGAATTACCCAGACTCAGGCACTGCTCTCCCGGTGCCTGGAGGCAATGCGAGCAGGGGTTAGCAGCCCAGCCTTTGATTCATTCAGTCTTGGGTTCAAGTTCAGTTCTGCTTACTTGTTGGGTGACTCTGAGCAAGCTCTCTGAGCTTCTAGTTGGTTAAATGGGGACAATGATAATATATCCTCCATAGAGTTGGTTTGAGAATCAAGTGAGGTAATGCCCCAAAAGTACTCATGCTGACCAGACAGGAGGACCTCGATAATCCCCTGTTGACATTACCATGGCCACAGGCTTTTCACCTCAGGGCTCACCTTAAGGCCTCAGTGATCACTGAGTTCAAGTCTCCTTTCTTCCAGAGGTGGAAGCTGAGGCTCAGGAAGCGGAAAGTCTCCCATTATCCCACCCCCTGATAAGAGGGGTCAGTGGTGGAAAATTACCATGCCAAGCAGTGCTCAGAGAGGTACAGGCATCTGCCCAGGGGCACACAGCGACTTAATGGCTAGCTCTGGTAAGCAGGGCGGTCTCAGCAGAGCCCTCTGCATCCCTCCAGACTCCGTCCCACCAGTCCCAGGCCCCGGAAACGCCCTCAGTCCTGTGAGAACTCCATGCCCCTCACGCTCACCAGTTTCAACCTGGAGACCCAGAGCGTCGCTGAAGGAATGTGAGCCTGGGCCAGGCTCCGGGCAGCAGGACAGCCAAGGGGGCTACACAATGGAGAGCCTGCACCAGGAAGGGGGACATCTTGGTCTCCATCGCCCCATCCGTCCCCAACTGCCCTGGCTGGGAACCCGACACCCGCCATTCACTTGCTGCTGGAGGGGGTGAGGGGCATGAAAGCTAACATCTGCTGGGGAAGGGGCCACAGAGCCCAGGTCCCAGAGAACAGAAGGGCCTGGGGGAGGAACGGAGTTGGGGGACGGGGGAGGGCAGAGAAGGCCCAGGCTGAACTTGACAGAACTCCCTACCAAAAAAAAAAAAAAGAAAAAGAGAGATCAGCAAAGCCCCAGACACACACTGTCACTGACACACGCTCCCACCACCCTTATTCCAAACATCCATCCCCAGGGTTTGTACAGGGCAGTTCTGAGGACAGGATATACCCATCTGGGCCCATCCCATCTCAGCCAACCGCTCTGCAAAGGACATCCTGACAGCAGCGCCCTCCCCACCCTACACCTGAATTCCACCATCAGCTCACCCCACCTCCTCCATCACCTTCTCCACCACCCGCCCCTGTGCTCCTACCGTCCTCCAAGAACCCCCCTTCCTCTGGGAAGCACTGCTCCCATCCATACCCGCCCTGGGCCCAACAGGAGGGCAGGCAAGGTCCCAGCTCAGGAGGCCACAGCCTCTGCGACCCAGAGAAGTCCCCTGCTCTGTTTACTGCATTTCCGTTGCCCCACCTGTAAAATGAACAGTGCAGCCTGACACTCTAGGGGCCCCTCTGATTCTGACACTCTGAGCATCTAAGAATTTAGCCCTCAGGTCAAAGAGATCCAGGGCAACGTTGTTTATAAGACAGAAAACATAAAAATAACGTACATTCCCAATAACAAGCAAGGGACTAGTTACATAAGTTAGGGTACAACCATCACATGGAATATTAGGCAGCTATCAATAATTGGGTTTCCACAAATCCGCACTGTTGAATCAGGTCTTTAAAAAGGCACACATGCATAAGAGAAGGCTTTTATCTCGTTTCAAAGGATATTTAAGGACATGGGAAAACGCACCCACTGGTCGTCAGGAGGCAATACAGCAGGGCTATTGACAGGATCCTACAGGTGGTTCTGTCTCTCCTTGATACCTGGGTGGCCTTGGGCAGGTACTTAACTATCTAGGCCTGGGCTTCCTGATAAACAAAGAAAATAATACCCAGCTTGTGGGATTCACTGGAGGAGACCCCGCGGGCCCACGTGTTAACGAATTGCTCGATAACTGTTGGCTATTAACGCTATCATCAAGTTTAAAAAATAGGTTGGTTAGGGCCGGCCGAGTGGCATGTTGGTTAAGAGCTGGCTTGGGACGCCAGAGGGCCCCGGTTCAGATCCCACATATGAGGGCCAGTGACACTGCCCTCCACAGCTAAGATGCTGAACAACAGCTCGACCTGGAGCTGGGCTGCCGTGAGTCACTGGCGATGGTGTAGGCTGCAGCCCCTGCTGCAGTGGGTTGCCATGGGCTACCGTGTGCAGCCAGCAGCCAGAGTGAGCGGCCAGCAGCCGCCGCGAGTGGCCGTCCAGAAGCCAGCGACTGATCTGCCTCTCCCAGGAAGAGCGCAATGATGGTGCCAACTTGGGCCAGTGAAGCAATGTCCTCTACAACTAGACTGAAGAACAAAAGGACAGCAACTTGTCTGTTCCCCTTCTCCCAATTCCCCAATAAAAAAAAAAAAATCTTTAAAAAAAAAAAAAAAGGTTGGTTACAGATATATATTTTTATAGAACTTGATCCTGCTTTAATGAAGTCACTACCAAAGTGAATTTCTAAACACTGAACTCTACTAAAGGTTCCCAGAGGCAGTCTCTGGGCAATGGCATTACAGGTAGGCTTTCATTTTTTTCCTCAGGACCTGTCTGTATTTTCCAAATTTTCCATGAGTGCTCATGCCTGCCATCCTCTGCTCTGTGACACCTCTTGGCCCCTTCATTCTGCTGAGACCCCAATGGGGCTGTTCTTGAGAAAACTTAGGACCAAACAGAGGGACCAGCAGAAAGGAAACGACACAGGAGACTCCGAGGGAGCTGGCGGGACCTAGCGGCCCAATGTCACTGAGCCTCACCCGCAGACGGGCTGGCTTGGCAGGGCCCAGCTCCGTCCCCTGGCATCAACCCGGCTGGCGGCCACGTTGGCCCACAGTACCCAGACGCCTCATCAGCCCAGCCCGCCGTCTTCTCACCAGCCCAGTTCCTGGCCCCCACCATTCCCGCCGAACCCAGCTGGCTGCCCACCCTAGAGCTGCCCGCACTGTCACCTACGCCGAGATGGAGGGTGACAGTGCAACCCTGGGAAAACCAGCCCCCGCCTCTACCGAGGGCTAGGACCCCTCCTCCTCACGGCTCCATCAATCCCAGCCACCTGCCCTCTGGCGTCACCCTCTTGGCCACCCTGACTCACACTGCTCATTTATTCCTGCCCCTGAGCTCATGCTTGAGAGCAGGACCACCCACTGAGGCCCCACTGCCAGACTCAGCAGCCTCCTCTCCGGGCTGCCCACCCCCCCATGCTCCTCCCACACTAAACCCTTTTGTTTCTGGGAACCGGGCACTTTCAGGCCTTGCACATGCCGTTCCTTCTTGTTGGAATACCCTTCCACATCTCTGCCTGGCCAGCATCAACTTGACTGGTTAGTCCGTACAAACGGTATTCATTAAGCACTTAGGGTGTGCTATGCTAGGCACTCAGGGTCCCACAATCAACAAGACAGGGATGTGCTCAGTGAGCTCAACAGCACCTCTGCAAGGCCTCCACACACCAGCCACCAGCCTGGTCAGAATGAGGAGTCCCTTCCTGGGGACTCTGCCGCCACTATGTTGTTATTTACTAGGGGAGGAGGAGCTACCAGCCATCTACCAGGTCTCATGGAACCTACTCAGTTACCCTGGGAAGCAGGTACTGTTGTCCCCATCTACAGATGAGGAGACTGAGGCTTTTACGCCAGCAGTGGGGGCACAGCAGGATTTGAAACCAGATCCTGTGCTCAGTGAATTCCTGAACCCCTGAGAATGCATGCAGGGTCCCGGGTTGTGCTGTGACACTTGTTTCCTAGGGTTCTTTTCTGGGGGTGGACCTGGGGCCATGCTGTCCCTACCATGAACAGCAGTGCCAGCTAGCACAGAGGGAGCACTCGCCACGTGCCAGGCTCCTCATAGGCACATTGCTTCCTTCTTCTTCATAAACATCTTACTCATGAGGGATTGTTACCCCACTTCACAGATGGGCGAACCAAAGTTCAGAGACGTGAAGCAACTGGCCCAAAGTCACACAGCAGTGGCGCCAGATTTGAACTCAGGATTAGGTGAACCCTAAGGGCCATGTTGTTTGTACTGCAGCACATGCCTACTCTCAGCCCTCACCAGGAAGCTCCTCAAGGGTGGGGCTTGAGTGTCAGAGTCCACATACCCCCTCTCCCAAAGGCCCTACACAGAGACAGACAGACAGACTGAATGTTTGGGAATGAGCAGAAATGGAGGAAAACTCATGCTCCCATGACAGGTAGCCTGGCTCAGGTGAGCAGCCCCACCTACCACTCCATGACTCACCAGCAGGTGCCTCGGATTGAGCCTCCAGGCTCTGCAACCATCCCAGTCAACAAATGGGCAAGGGCCCACCCACTCCTGAGGCCCACGAGACTCCAAGGAACCATCAGTATGGGGTTAGGTATTCCAGTCCTGGCATCTAGAGGGCCCCTGTCAAGTCCCTTCGTCTCATCGGGACACAGTCTGCCTTCCTATGAAATGGGGATAATGATTCCCAACACCTGGAGATACCAGCTGTGATGTGCAGGGCAGTTACTACAGTTAGTAGGTGCTGGGGCATGACACGGTATCCCTACTCAAAACTCACCCTCCTGCCTGACCACCCAATCCACCCAAATGACCTCCCACACACCCTGCCACTCTGTCAACACCAGCGTTGTCTCATAGCTCACCACTGCCTGAAATTAGCTTGTTGACTTACTTGTCTAATGTCTGTCTCCCCCTCCGACAGTGGCTGGGTCTGCCAAGGGCACTCCTGGGTCCCCAGGGCCCAGAATATTTCTGGGACACAGCTGGCCCCCATCAAGGTTTATTCAATAAAAACTGTGAACGGGGTCACCCCCTGTAGGACTGCATTGCCCACTTCCCACCCCTAGTCACTATGTGATTCTGGGCAGGGCCCTGCCCTCCAGCCTCAGTCTCCCCATGTGTAAAACCATGGGGTTGGACAAAGGTCCTCTTTGGCCCCTCCAAAATATAACCAGAAGGACTCCAAGTTAGCTGGGAAGAGGGAAGAGAAGCTGAGACTGATCCCAACATATTTTTTTCATAACATTACTATGCAAACCATATGCAAAGATATGCAGATTAGCAGGCTCCTAGTAGAGCTTACAATTCTAGCCCAGGACTGGGCTGGGAGGCAAGTAGTACTGACTGAGCACCTACTAAGTGCTAGGCCCCTTACTGATGGAGCCAGGTGAAATGGGTCTCCTTACTCCACAGACTCAGAGAGGCCAGGCAGCTTGTGGAGGTCACTGAAGACTCAGATGGAGAGTGAGGGTGGGGCCTGGGAGTGGGGAAGGGGCTGAGAGAGGAGAGAGGAGCCTCATGCCATGTGTCTGGCTACCCTGTCCACAGGAATTGAGAGAAGGCCCGCCCAAAGGTCAGAGAGATCCTGGGGGGCACCTGAAGCCAGGTGAGGGTGCTCTAGGGACCTTGCCAGCCCAGGCCCAGCCTTTCAGCTGTGCTGGGACACCACGTGGCTCTGACATGCTCCCCAAAGCTTCCCCAGGCACGTGCCAGCACCACCCCGAGGACGCAAAACAAGCACACACACCCCTAACAACATTCCCATCTGTGTGTGTGAGTGTGTGTGTCCAGGCCCAGCCTCCTGAGCGGTAGGCCTGTGGTCCCCCTCACCCTCCTGTATGCTGGGTTATTTATAACCAGCATGAACGCACACTGGGTGGAGATGTGACTCCCCACCCCCGGCTCGGAGCTGTCCCACTGGCTTCTGAGCTGCTCCACCTCAAGGGACAGACAGAACGAGCTGGACTCAGTGGGAGCCATGGGACCTCCAGGGCCACCACCACCATTGCCCAGATGGGAAACGGAGGCACAAAACAAGGCACCCAACAAATAAACACAAAACTAGGGAAGGGACTAGCAGAGCCCCCAGAGGCCTGCCTAGAGGCACATCTGCCTACAGGGGCTGCCTCCCGCCCAAGAGGACACTCGGTCAGACACAGATGGGGTCAGGAAAGGGAGGGGCAGACTGGTGCCCAGGCTCTCACCCTCATCTCCTGAGTCCATCCAAATACAGGCGTTCCAGCAATACCTGATGGATGAAGGGATGCAAGAATGAATGGGATCAGAAAGTCAGACAATAACAAGTGCTGGTGAGCATGTGGAGAAATCAGGACCCTCACACACCACGGGCAGGAGCGGAAAAAGGTGCCGCCACTTTGGAGAGCAGTCTGGCAGCTCCTCAAAAGCTTCAACATAGTCACCACATGACCCAGCAATTCTGCCCCTAGAGTATATAACCAAGGGAGCTGAAAACATATGATATACGTCCACACATTAACATGTATATGTATGTGTACATGTGTACCTTATGTATGTATAGATATGGTGCCCAAAAAATGTATACACAGTTTAAGAAAGGAAGAAACTATTAAAATTGTAATACTCAATATATACCATCAACAGAAGATGACTACAAGTCACGCTTGACTTCTGCAATTACAAGAGGTGCTCAAAGTGGTTGCCATCAGCATCCAGACACTTCTGATTACGGCGAACTGCTGCTTGAACAACACTGACCAAAGTGTCCACTTGTATACATTTTGGGGGTACCCTTGGGTGTGTGTGTGTGTGTATGATTATTCATAACAGCCTCAAAGTGAAAACAACCCAAATGTTCATCAACTGATAGATGGCTAAATAAAAGGAGGTATGTCCACACAATGGAATATTATTCAACAAAAAAAGAAAGGCAGTACGGATACATCCTGCCACGTGGATTAACCCTGAACACATTATACTAAGTGGAAGAAGCCAGTCACCAAGGACCACATATTATGATTCCACTTGTATGAAATTTTCAAGATAGGCAAATCCATAGAGACAGAAACTAAATTAGTGATTGCCTAGGGCTGGGGGATTTGAGGAGAAAATGGGGAGAAACTGCTAATAGGTGTAGGGTTTCTTCTGGGGGTGATAAAAATGTATAAAATTGGTTATGGTTGCACAACTCTGTAGTAAATATACTAAAAGCCACTGAATTATATGCTTTAAATGGGTGAATTATATGGCATGTGAATTAAATCTCAATATAGCTGTTTAGAAAAAAAGGAAAAACGAATGTGAGATTGAGGCTCAGAGAGGGTGAGAAATTGGCACCAGGTCACACAGCAGAGCCTGGACTCAAATACTCAGCTGGGAGAGAAGGTGAGCCTTCTCCCTGCTTACCTCCTCTCCCACATGAGGCTCCCCCAACCAAGCCCCAGGTGAGGCCTCCCCAGCTCTCACCTCCAGAAGGGCAAACATTGACTCTGCAGACCACAAGTGGGAGCAGCCCCAGCACAGCAACTGCCTCCTCTGGGCTTGTCAAAGGCCACTTTGTCAGATGGGGCCACTGGAAGGGGGCAGGCTTGGCCCAGAATGACCCACGAGAAGGGAGGCAACTCCAGACTCAGGCTGGCTGCCACCTCCATCCCTACACCCAATGTCCCAGCTCCAGTTCTCAGTGGTTCTGGGATGCCCCCACCCGGGCCCTCTGTCCACGTGGCTGGCTCCTGGCTGCCCTTTGGAAGAGGCATGAAGGTATGTCCCTGCCACGGAAGGGGGCAGGAGGGTGGCAGGGCCCCAGCAGTGAAACACATCTGAATTTGAAGACAAGTCCGTCTGTCCCCTGTCCCCTGTGACTCTCTAGGGCAGTCTTGAGGACAAATACGGCTCTGGGGCCCTCCCCTCACCCCCTATCCCGCCGCCACTTGGCTTCCAGACACTGGCCTCCGCCCAGCCCAGCTGGCAGCCGCTGAGCCCCGGCTGGTTTCCGCTCTCTATTCTTTGCGCAGAGGCCCGTCTGTCCTGAGGGCTGGGCCAGGCCTCGGTCTGACAGGTGCTCCGTATCCCACGAACCCCTAGCAGGATGGACTCAGGTACAGAACTTGTGCCCCTTAGTCCCCTGCCTCTATCCCACCACCTCAGTGACCTTCCCCGTCCCTGGCTCTGGCCTCCTGGCTAGTCACTAAGAGGGGAAGAAGTGCTCTCACAGAGCCTTACAGAGCAGACTTCAGGGTGGGGGCCACAAAGGATCCTGAGGAGGGGAAGCCAAGAACGCCACAGACTCTCCAGTCCTCGTTCCAGCTCTGGGATGGAGGGAGCCACAGAGAACCCCAGAGCCTCATGCCCTCTCCCCGACACCATCCACCAGCTGCCTGCAGGTCCAGCGCTTCCCGGCATCCGGCCAGCCTATCCTCAGGCCACTGCCCTCTCCACTGAGCTCAGATGCGAGTCCAAACACCCACGAGGGATTTAGGGGCCCTGAGTGCCCTGCCCGGGGATGAGGCACGCCCTGCTCTTCTCACATGTCACTTGAACATGGCTTCCCTGACCAAACTCTCCTTCAGGTCTCAGCCCACGCACTGCCGGACCCTCTGCAGGCAGGGTCAGAGCCCCAGCCCTGGGCTCCTATCATCAGAGCCCCAATCACACCAGCTTGGCACCTCACGCCTGTAGGGAGCTCCACCAGGGCCAGGGCCCCAGGGAGGTCTGGGATGTGTGGATGAATGAGCCCCCAAATGGTCCAGCCTAGGAACTGGAGAAATAGCACTTGTGCAGAGAAGGACCTGAGCCGGAAAAGCAGGGCTCAGAGTTGGACATCAGCAAGGGGCTGTTACTGGAACCCAGTCTTCTTACCCAAACCCCAGGACAAGGACAGGGGACTGTCCCTCTGTGGTGATACAGGACTCTCATTACCACTGCCCCATTATTATCAGTACACCTATAGTCCCGGTGCATTTCCAAATGCCCCAGGCAGCAACACCTTCCACGCCCAGCTCGGGGCTCACTTCCTCCTGGGAGCTTCCCCAACTCACTCACTCTCTCTCTCTCTCTCTCTCTCTCTCTCTCTCTCTCTCTCTCTCTCTCTTTCATACACACACACACACACACACACACACACACACACACACACACACACACGTCCCAGTGACCACACCCCTCCCTGCTCAGGGCCTCAATTCAGCATCTTCTGGGTAGGCCTTATTTTCCCACTTGGTCCAGAAATGCTCTTGCCAAAAACAGGGTTCCCAGAGATCAGAGTCCCCAGATGTGTCACGCTGAAGGTTCTGATTCAGGGCTCACATCAGGCAGGCAGTTAAATGAGGGGACCGCCTCCTCTGGCTTCTCTGACTCTGGCTGTCACTTTCCTCAGGGACACACAGCCACAACCTTTCCTTCCTCCCCATGTCTGCACCCAGGGCTTGGTAAATTACATATAACCGAATCTCCGAATGAGTCCCTTTTGAGTTTGCGGTGAGTGCCTGGAGGTCAGGCAGAAGGCAACACCCTGAGTCCCTCCACACTCCCTGCCCTTAATCACTGTTACAGAGGCAGATGACCAGCTGCCCCTCTGGCCTGCTCCCTAGATTCTAGGATTAAGAGCTGGGATTAAGGACAGGCGCATTCCTGGTAGCTTAGAGCCCCAGCGACGTGCGTACGTGTGTGCGTGTATGTGTGTGGGTGTGCACATACAGGCACGCAGGTGTACATGTGCAAGCACGTCCAGGAGTGTTTCTGGGCATGCACACAGGTACATCAATGTGTGTACACCTGTGGGCTGTCAGGGGGGCTGAGATTCCTGTGTGGGTCTGGGTGTGTTCACGTGAGTACACAGGCTCTACCTCTGTGGGTGGCACGTGTGCACTGGCGTGTGTGCCCCTGGCTCTGTGTGCCTCTGTGTGTTCGGGTACGTGCATGGGTCTGCGTCTCCATGTGTGTGCACAAGACAAGGGCGTGTGCTCATGTCTGCATGCTCCTTCAAGTACACAAATGGGTCTGCAGGTGTGCACATTTCTAAGTGTGCTCCAACTCCCCTGAGGAAGGGAGAGCATCTCCCGACTTCCTCCACTGTTCTCCCAGGAGCTGCATATACCCGCGGCCGCCCAGATGTTGGGGGGCAACCCCCTACAGCTGAGAAAGGGGAGAAACAGCAATTTTGGTGACTCCTGAATCCCCCTGACCTGGCCTCATACCTGAGCCACTAAAACAGCTGAAGGCAAAGGAGTAGGCCACAGAGGCGTTTCCCTACCCAGACACCCAGGGCGCCTGCTGGCAGCACAGACACAGCAACACGCCTTCACACACGCACATGTGCATGCAAACCCAGGCCTTTGCCCAAACCTGAACAGAAGCATAGCCTTAGCTTCACATGGAAAAAGGATCACCCTGGGCTCATCTACGGCCCCCCAACACAGAGCCTGAACCCATTCTTCTGGATCTGAGATTATCTCCAAAAGACTCCCAGCCTCCCTGCTTCACATGAGAACAGGATTCAGCCAAGCCAGGGCTCAGCTCCCAGAGGCCACTCGGGGTCACTGCCCTGGGGGAGCTGTTCTGCCTCTCAGCGTTGAGGACCCTGAATAGCCCAGCTCCATCCTTGAGCTCAGCGTCCTCATCTGAACAGCAAGGCAAGGGGCTGATTGCCTATGACTTGGTGTCCTCGGAACTATACTTCTGGAGGGTGGATGAAGGGAATGGGGGGTTCTGGGACCAGCAGGGTGAGGAGTAAAGAAGAGGTCCTCTAGCCTGCACCCTAACCACCCCTCAGCCCTCGAGGTCCCTGTCCCCCAGGGGACTCCTCAGGTCCTGGCCCCACTGAATGGCAGCCAAGGAGATGAGAGGTTCCAGCCAGCCACGAAGTGAGTGAGGCAGAGGGCTTTGGAGACCAGAGCAGGAGTGGTAAGAAGAGAAGAGGGTGGGAGGCAGGGGGGGAAGGAGAGGAGCAGGAAGCAGACAGAAGAGGAGGAGGGGGTGGGCAGGAGGGTTGCAGTGGGGAGAGGTGGAGGGCAGAGGGGGAAGACCGCCCATCATCCAGACTGAGCCTCCAAGATCCCACAGTATGTCTACCGGCCAGAGAGGTGGACTCCAAAAGGACCCAATCCACCCCCTGGCTAAATGAGGCAGGAAGGCTGTGTCCCTCACGCCCACTGCTCCCTGCTGTCAGCCTCCACACTTCTCTTCTACAAGCTTGGGACTCAGGGGAGCAGGAGGATGGGGAGAAAGGACAAGGTGTGACAACCGGGAAGAACTAGAAGTCAAACAGATTGAGGATGTGCTAAAATACACCAAAAGGAAACAATGTAGCAATGTCAGATGGGGGAAATGAAACAAAGTAACATGCATGAGGGCTAGACTGGGAGATGATGTAATTGGGGGAGTAGCTGTTGCAACAATGTAGCCAAGTGAGGACTCTAAGGAGATAGGGATGTAACCCTGTGGGGAACCAGACACTATGGAGCAATGTAACCAGATTCAACTTGGCCAAGAATCTAAGCATGTAGAAGAAAAGCCCTGCCTTGGAATCTAGAGGAGGGAGGCAGGAGAGAAGTGGACGAAGAAGGGCTCACTGTACATGGGAGCAGGGAGGAGAGGTTGGTAAAGGATCCCCAGAGGAAGGGACATCTCTGCTGGGTTTTGGAGGACGAGTAGGAGTTCACTGGAGAAGACAGCAGTCCATGGAGAGTGAACAGCAAGCACATGGGTAGAAACAAAGGCAAAAGAGACAACATTGTGCTACATACCCAGGGCACAGCCAGGGGTCTTGGGTGGAAGCAGTGGGGTGGGGAGCGGGGTATACAGGGCAAAGGAATGAGGCTGGAGAAGCACCTTGAATGACTAATGGGAATCAATTTTGCATAGGACCTTGAGCATGAGGGCAGCTGGGGTTAGCTCAGGGAAGGCTTTTGGGGAAAGGTGGGTGGGAGCTGGGCCTGCAGTCTGGGCAGAACAGAGACAGGTAAAGAGAAGAAACATGGTACAAGGGATGGTGCCCTGTCCAGGAGTCAGGAGACACAGTTCTTAGTCCCAGCTCAGCCACCAACTTGCTGTGTTACTTTGGGCGAGCCATGGTACCTCTCTGAGCCTTATTTTCCCATGTGTAAAATAAGAAGGCTGAACTACCAGATCTCAGAAGAGCCTCACTATGACTACAGATCGCTCCTTTGGCTTCAGTTTTCCCTTTAGGAAAATGAACAAGTTGGACAAAAGTGTTTCCAAGGGCCCTTCCAGCTGAAATCCTCTTCAGTCCTCTCATCTTTCCCCAGTCTGGGCTGTCCTCAGCCTGTGGTCCCATCTAGACAGAAAACATGCAGCAAAGAATAGACCCAGGTGGAAGACAAAAGCCCCCAGGCCTGGGTCAGGGCCTCCCCCATAGCAGCCACACAGGCTCAGGTACCTAGCAAGATCTGACTGGCCTTAAATTAGACCTTTCAGCGCACCAAACTTTACAGTTTGCAACATGCGAGGTAGCGTGGAGCAGTGCTTATGAACCAGATTGGACTCTGAGGCCAGACTGCTTGGGTTCAAATCCTAGTGAGTGTGCCACTTACTAGCTCTGTGACCTTGAACAAACTACTTAACCTCTCTGTGCTTCAATGTCCTTTTTTTTTTTAATAAAATCAAGATAATAACGGTGTCTCCTTCTGAAGGTTGTTGTAAGTTTTGAGTTTATATATATATAAGACATTTGGCAGAATATCTTGTACATGGCAGGCACTCAACAGGCATAATTCAATATTACTGTTCTTACTGGCATCCCCTGCCAACCCCTCAGGGCAGCATGGCTACACCCATTTTACAGACCAACATCCTCTACCAACCAAGGATGGGAACCAAAGCCTTGGTTTGAACTTAAAGCCCACCTTGTGAGCCACCAGGGTCTTCTATGCCAAGGCCCTGTGGGGTTCAACCATTCAGCCCCAGAACACTCCATGGCACAAGGCCAGGTGCCCAGTGAATGTGAAATGCAAGAAACAACACACTCTCATTCAAAACAGCGGCCCACTACAGCAATGGCTCCACCCGGGGGAGACAGGCTCCCACCGCCACCTAGGGCCCCCCTCCTGGTTGGGAATTGCTACTTTTAACCACAATTTAGTTCCCTAATATACCATCACCTTTCCTGCTTCTGAGACTTTGTCCACCCTGGTCCCTCTGTCTATCGATGTGCTGCCATCCTTCAAGGCCTGGTACAAAGGACACCTCCTCCATGGAGCTCTCACGTATTCTCCAGAGCCAAAACCAACCTCTCCTTCTGCTGACTTCACACCCTCAGGCCCTCATCTAACTGGGAGTTTCCTAAGGTCAGAGGCTAGGTTGAGCCCCTTCAGGGTTCCTGGTGCTCAGCATAGGCTAGACACAGAGGGGGCATCGGTAAGCAGTGGCCAAAGTGACTGGCAGGTCAGCAGCAGAGGAGGGTCAGGGACCCAGGTACTGGACTCCTTGCTCAGTGCTCCTCCTCTGTCCAGGAAACCAGACTAACAGCCTAGCACCCCGTCAGCCTGGATTTGACTGATCATGTTCCAGAGGCTGGGAGGAGAAGTGGAGTTCAGCGTGATGGGTAAGGAGAGGGATACCCCCACCCTGGCCCAAGAGGAACCACAGACAGGCCACGTGAAGAAAACAGGCCTCCCACCCTCTCCCAGCCCAGCAGGCCTGTCCTGTTTTCCCGACTGGGCCACCCCAGGTCAGGTCCTGCCCTCTCTGACTTCAGGTCTTTCTGAGAGTTCCTCAAATGTGAAGATGGGAAGGGCCCCTGGGTCACCCCGTCCAATCTTTCCACGTTACAAATGTGGAAGTGAAGGCTCAGAATAGGGGGAAAGCTTCCTACGGCCACTGGACAAGCTGGGAGCAGATGCAGCTCTGAGACATGACAGTCTGAGGGAAAGTATAATAACGAAAATAAGTGAAATAAAAGTAACTTATCCAGCAGCAGCTTCCTTTTAACTAGCTAACTAGTTAACTAGCTGCACCTCCCCCAACACTACCCTTCACCCCAGCCTAGTAAGTGAGGCATTACTGCCCACTGGCCAGAAGAGACGACGGTTGTGTCAGGGAGTCACTCGCCCAAGTTCACTCGCCCAAGCTGGATTCGAACTTGTCTCGGAGGGGGAGGCAGGGCTTCCCTCCCTGCTGCTCTTCAATGCCTCCTCCTGAAACCTCACACAGGCACAACACAGCCCTCACAAATACACACCCCGCCCAAGCAAGGCTCACTGACCACGCAGGACACACGTGCATGATAACCTGCACACCCACAGCCCCCAAAAGGGCCCGGCATACAGCAGGTGCTCAATAAGTGTTTGCAGAATGGATGAATTAATCCATCAAAAGACAGGCCCTGGTGCATGCGCACGCCCAGCCACATGCACCCTCCAGCCCCCGAACAACATGACATCTCGGGGAGCACAGACTCCAGCTGCTTGCTAACTGCCTCACCTTGGGCACACTGCTTCACCTCTCAGGCCTCTGTGTCCCCGTCTGTAAAGTGGGGTGGCAATACCTACCTCCTGGGGTCATTGTGAGAACTAACACAAAGCATGTTAAGCACTTAGAACTATGCCTGGTGTGTAGCATGCACTCTATAACTATTGGTCATTATCATCGTCGTCGTCACCATCTGTGCCTGTTTCACCAACAGAGAGAGCATCTGGAGGGAAGGAACCAGGTAGCATTCAGCTGCAGACACCTCTACCCCACCTTCAATAGCAGCCTGGCCCTGAGAAGGTGGCAGTAAACGGGGTGGGTGAGTGAAGGGTAGAGAAAGACATGGGTACCCACACTCCAGCTGTGGGCCATGGAGAAGGTGGCAGTATATGGGTTCTGCCAGGCACCCCAAGAAGCAAGACTATCCTTCTCCTGTTCCCAGGATAACAGCACCCCAGCTCTCCTGGAGCGCTGCCTGTTCAGCTCCCACATGGCCCCCCTCAAACCCCAGCCAGGGGAGGGGGACTGGCCTAATGAGCCACCCTGGTGCCCACAGTCAAATTGGCAATCAGTTTGCTGCAATTAGATTTCCCAGATCCTGCTGGTGACTGATTCTAAATTACCCTTATTACAGTCTGGGCTGGTGAGCAGGGCTGAAAGGGGGGGGGTTTGAGGGCAAGGCCTGATGGGTGGGGGGTCTGACTGGCTGTACAGGGGGTACAGAGAGTGCTAGGAGGCCTTGGGCTGAGGCTGACCCCAAGAGAAACAAGCTCAGGGCCTATCCTAGAAGTGGATGAAGGCCCTAATCAGCATTTATGGCCCCGCCCCACTCCCATCTCAGACAACTCCCACCCTGAAGGGGATGTGATAACAAGAGCAGCAATGGGACAGACAGAAGTCCAGAGCAGATGAAGTGGCAATCGAACACCCACTCCACCAGCACCCGGCCGTGTGAGCTCTGGCGGATGGCGCAACATCTCGGAGGCTTCTTCTAAGCGAGCGGAGCGCCACCGGCTTCCGAGAGTAGTCAAAAGGCTCCATGAGGCCACCTAAGGCTGGAGGACCAGGCCCAATCCTTGGGCAGAGCCCAGGCCCACTCTGGGCTTCAAGATTTCCATCTACGAGAGGGCAGACTGTGAGTGGGGCTGACCACCTCTTTAGGGCTCTCCCGCTTCTGAGCTCCTATGCAAACAAGTTACCTGCTCAGGGCCTGGGCTGCTGTGATGGACGAAACACAGCTGAGGTGTTCCCAGCTGGGAGTAAAATGGAAAGAACCCGGTGTCACCATGTCCTGGGCTAATGCTGCAAACACAAGGTCTCTCTGGGGTTGCAGGACTGGAAGAGCCTTAAGAGTCATCATCGAGTCCAATCCTCTGGCTCCAGGCTGGACCGCAGGCTGCCAACAGCTCCAGAGAACCAAATTCCCCGTGAACTCGGCACCATGAGGCCCTGGAAAGTGCTTCTTCTAACTTGACCCAAATATGGCCTAGTCCAATTGCGAGTCCTGACCCAAGTCCTGCCTCTTAGGGTGGCCCCCACGCCCAGGGTACTGCTTTAGGCCATCTGTGATCATTCAAACTTGGTTCCCACACTCTCAAAGGGAAAACCTTACCCCCACCCCCAAAAAGCAATTCCTCAGTGAGACCAAGAGAGGGGCAGGGAGAGAGCAAATCCGAAGCAGGTAAATGGAAGAGATCAGCACTTGCAGCAGCAGCCCACTCCTTATCAGGCACTGTATTATTTCATGTTGTTATTTCATTCCCAGACAACTCGGAGGCAGAGATAGTCTTAGTTGATTTTAAAGAAGTTCAGACTGAGGCTCAGAGAGGTTACGTGAACTTGCCAAGATCACATAACAAGAAATTGGCAGAACCGGGATTTCAACCCTGGTCTAGTTGGCTCTTGGGCCCGCTGCTCCTCCTCCTATCTCTAGCTGCACCCTCAGGTTTGGAGACCCCAAAACAGACAGCACCAAGGCCCAGGTGGGAACCCAGGGCTAGGAAGAAGGCAGACCTCAGCTGCTGGGGCATTGACGTTGTAGAACCCTCTCCACCTGGTGGAAAAGGCCAGCTGTGCCCTCCACCCTCAGCAGCCAGGTAGGAAAGGGGCCAGATTATTTGTCAGGGGCTCCCCCCCCCACCCCATCCCCCAGCTAGGCCTTCTGCCACTGCTGCTCAGACTCCCCCTGTAATCATGGCTTCCTGTTTGGCGCTGAGAATAGGCCCTGGTCAGTGGGGGAGGGGAACGGCGGCCCCTCAGGCCAGGGCCTGCTCTGGAGGGAGGGAGCCGGAAGTGAAGGCTACCCAGCCTCCTGAAATCTTGAGAGGCTGGGAGCCAACGCAAGGGGTGGGAGTGTCAGTCAACAAATATTTACCCAGCACTGGCCTGATGTTCCCAGGATGCGGTGGACCATTAGAAGGGACAGCAAGCCCAGCCAGGTGAGCCCAGACCCTGCTCCCTACGGGGTGGGGGTTGGGCGGGTGCGAGCAAGGGGCTGGGCTTTGGGGTAATTCCTGGCTCCGGCCACCCCATCCCACCAGACACAAAATCACAGGGCTCCACGCAGCTGGGCCGGAGCCCAGAGCCACAGCGCCTCTGTCCCACCCAGACGTGGTGGCCGCATCTTGGCACTCAGACTTGCAGGCTCACCCCATGCGTCCCCCTGGCGCCGCCCAGCCCATGGGCACAGGCCTTGGACCCAGCAGCACTCTGCCAGCCTCACTGTCCCTCTCTGTCCCCCCCCCATCCACCTCCAGAGGAGACAACACAAAGCCCCCAGCCTGGGCTCCAAAGCTCACAGTCCTGGCTCCCTTCCTTCATTCATTCACTCACTCACTCATTCATTCACTCATTCAAACCATTCAGATCTGGGCCAGACACAAAGTTGGCCTTGAGGGTTCGGCAAAGAACAAGGCAACCACAGAGGCTGTTCCAGGAAGCTCCTGGTCTATCAAGAAAGCATTCTGACACCTCTGGCTGCTGTGTCACTCCCCCTCTCTGAGCCTGGATCACTCAAGCCAGAAAGGACCTTATGTGCAATGGGGCCAGGACTCAGGGATGGGGAAGCACAGACGTCAATCTTGGCACACAACAGCTTTCTAAGGGTCAGAGGGGATTAAGAAGGCAGGCTGCCCACCTACACAGAGAGTGAGCCCCAACACTGGGGGCATCCAGTGTGTATCCAGGGGGAACGGTGGCTTTTAAGACCCCTCTCATCCTGAGGTTCTAATCATTTCCGCCCTCCTGAGCCATGAGCACATGATCCAGACATGAGCCCTGCCCCCACCACACACAAAATTTTGTTGACAGCCCTGCACAGTTTACAAAGAAAACGCTGCCTGACTCCATCCCCAGTGACCCTCACAATAACCCATTTTACAGATGACAGAGCCCTGAGAGGTGGTGGGGGAGCAAGGGCATCAGGGCCAGGCCCTGGGCGAGCCCGTTTCTCCACTTGCAACACGTGGTAGCGTCACTCCCCTCCAAGGCTAGGGTGAGAATGAAATGAGAAAAGATATGGGACACACTTGGCCCAGAGCCTGGCAAAGAGCAGGCACTTATGAAACAGTAGTAACATGGGCATAATTTGGGGGGTAAGAAGGCCCCAGAGAGGTGGAGTAACTTGCCCAAGATCACACAGCAAGAGGGGATGAAATTAGGAATACAGCCCAGTTCTATTAGCCTGCCAGGCCCTGGCTCAATCCAGTCCTGCCACTTTCCAGCTGTGTGACCTTGAATAAGTCATTTAACCTCTGTGCCTCGGTTTCCTCCTTTGTAAAATGAGGGTTCTAATAACTCCTACCTCCAAAGATTACCATGAGGATTAAATGCTGGTTCTATTATTAAGCACTCAGAGGTGTGGAGCCTGCCTCCCAAATCACACCCTCAGCCCCTGCCAGGCTGGGGGGATGGACTTTACCACCTCCGATCCCCAGCGGCCCCAGTTGGCTCCAGCCTTCAGGAATCCTACTGCAGCTCCTTCTAGAATGACCCAACCATCTCCCCCCAGCAGCTCTGGGGGAAGGTCCCAGCTCCAGTGGGATGGGGGCCTGCGGCAGGACCTGGCTTCTTGGGGGGAAGCTCTGTCTAACCTTTCTTCTCCCCCTCAGGGTGACCCCTCTCACCCGCTGCTTCCCTGCCCCAGTGCTGCCCTAGAACCCCCAGGCACCCCCATGACCCAGTCCATGAGGTGGGAGGAGCCATTTGTTTTCAAAAGGCCAAACTGTTATTTTCTCCAGCAGAGCTCAACCCCACACCAACCCCCAACTCGAGGCATAAGAGACACTGGATTCGCAGCAGCAGGCACTGTGCTGCTCCCTGGGGAGCACAAGGTACCAGGTTCTAATGCTAACTCTGCCATGAAGATGTTGTAACTTCCCAAGAACAGTCCTATAAGTCAAGTATTTGTCCCCAGTTGACAGGTAAGAAAGCCAAGGGTCAAGGCAGGCTACAGCTTGCTCAGTGTCACGTGGTGACCACTCCTATCGCTTAGCTCAAAACCTCCTCTTCCAGACACCCTCCTTAACCCCTCCAGGCTCCCTCCTAGAAAGGCCCCATTTCTGGAGAGCTCCCTGCATAGCAGGCTGTGCTATCTCTGCCCAAGGAGCTCATTTTCTCATCGCAACATCCCTGTGAGGCTGGCACTGGCACTGGCCCCAACTGGCAGAGGAGGACGTTGAAACAGAGAGATCCCTTACCCAAAGTCACACAGCAGGTGTCTGTCCCCAAACCCCTGACACCTTGGGGGCTAGCAGGTAGGAGACCCCTGAGGTGTCCCTGTGTCAGGACCTGGCCTGGAACAGCCCAAGGGTCCCCAATTTTTAATTTTTACAGTGAGGACAATCTTGCCCTGGCAACCCAACATCACAGTAACTGGAGTGAGTAGCTGGAGGGGAGGAGTAGGAAGCTCCTGGATGCTTGAAATGGTGGGAGTGGGGAGGAAGCAGGAACCACCAGGCCTGGGGGTGGGGGCTTCAAAAGAATTCCCAAGATTGATTTCCCCTCCCCATGGACCCTCACCCTGCCACTTCTCACCACCACCACATTCACAACCACAGAATGGCAACTATGTAAGAGAACAAGAAATCAACATTAATTGAGAACTTATTAAGTGCCAAGCACTGTGCTAAGAGCTTTACACATTAAACCCTTTCATTCTCGTATTCTCCCCATTTTACAGAGGTGGAAAAAGAAAGCACAGAGAGGGTAAGCAACTTTCACAAGGTCACACAGCCACGAAGTAGTGAACTCCTACCACGGGGAGTATTCAAACAACATTAAGTGTCACTTAAAAATCCCTTCCAGCCCTGAACTTGTACAAGAACATATTTAAAAGCTCAAATTTCCAGGAGCTCCACACTCCACACCTTTCTGAGTGGTGACTTCAGTACAGCAGTTGAAGTGGCCCTGAAGGCAGATGTCCCTCAGGGTCATAGTCACTTGTCTGTCAGGAGAGAGGACTCCCCTAAGCAAATGCCAAGAGATTCACGCACACACCCCAACTCACCATTTGCAGCACGAATGAGACCTACTATCCCACTGAGGTCACCCTGGAAGCTCCCCCATATACACACACACTCCCTTTTAAGGTGGTGGGCAAACCTAGGGGTCATCTAGTCCTTGCCCTGCCCTGAGCCAGCCACTGCCCTTCCCACCGATGTCCTTAAAGGACCCCACCATGGAGGCTACTCCTAGAGCCATCCCAGTTGGGGATCTTCAGATCTAACTCAGTCCCTCCTCCCGCAGGCATTACCCTCTTCCTCTGGTGTGGCATCCCTGGCAACTGGGCACTACCCCTTATTAACTCTTTGCTTCCCAGGCCAGATAAAGTGATGCCCCTCCTCCTCAGCCTGACCCCTGGGAAGTGTCAGGCCTGGAAAGAGACTTCCCCCCTCAACTGGAGCCCAGCACCTCCTGTCCTCCAAGTCAAAGCCTGCCAGCCATCTCACCAGCCATCTTGGCTTCCTGGACCAGGGCCCCCTGGATTTGCTTTATCTGCCACCAGCACTGGGTCTGAATCACACACTCTATCTCACCCTCAGATCCAGGGGCACCCTGCCTCCCTGAGGCCCTCCTGTACATCGGAGCGTGTCACCTCATGTGCTCTAATTTAATGCCTTCCACCACCTCTTGGGGCATCAATTATTAGCCTTGCTTTATGGATAAGGAACCGTAGTTCAGCAAGGGATGCGACTTGCCCAGGGTCACACAGCTCAAGATTCCTGCTAAACCTCCAAGTCTATCATCTACACACCCAGCATTTACTGCGTTCCTTCTAAGGATGAGTATGCACACTCATTTAATCTCCGAGGAGGGTGTTATTAGCCCCATTTCACAGAAGGGAAAATAGAGGTTCTGAGAGGTGAGATGACTTGTCGAAGGTCATGCCACAAACCAGTGGCAGTAGCAGGATTTGAACCCAAGGCTGTGTAATTTCCAAGTCTTTGATTTCAAAGATGGTCTTCCAGCAGTGTAACTCAGAAAGTGACCCAGCTGCTAGGATGGACTGGGTCTCTGTCCCTCCCAGGGGCCTCTTCTCCTCACCCCACCTAGGGGAGAACTGGTGCTGAGGCATCTAGCCACCAGACAGGTACTCAGCCTGGCATGCACACTCCCTTTTACCCCTGGCTCACAGTCCCCAGATGGAGAAGGCTGCTGAGTGTCCCGTCTGTCTGATAAGCAACCTCTAAGCCCCTGCCTGTCTTCCATTTTACAGACCGGTCAACTGAGACCCAAGGAGATTTGCAGGGGTAGGGTGGGCACCCAGGGGTTGCCTAAGAGGCCGGGGTCCACTTCAGCCTGGGGAATAGGGGACAGGCATAGCTCCTGGGAAGAACTAAGGAGATTGGGCCTAGAAGCCCCCAGCTCACCTGCAGACCAGGCTCTGGACATGTGCCTATGCGGAAACTCACTTGGGACTTGAGTTCCTCAAGGGGGGAGATGGCCCTTCCTCCTTATACCCTCCTCCTCCAGGTCCCCCTGATGGAGCTGGGACAGAGCTCAACCCCACAGCTGCTTCGGTCACGCACAGGGACACTCAGGGTGACTTCATGCATACACACACACCTCTACCTGCACACACTTGGCCCCCTGAGGGGTACGTGACCACTGCACAGGGTCACCCATACACCTGCATGCACACACACCCATTCCTCTCGGTCCAAGCACACGCCCACCGCTGAGGCCTCTCCCCCCACACATTCACCCCTGCAGGCACGCACACAGCCATGGCCAACCGTCACCCAGCCCTGTCACTGGTACACACCATGTACAATGGGTCACCCTCATACGACTACACACACAGGTAGGACATGGTGGCACCCACCCATCCCTTTCACCGGTACACACCCCACAGGTCCCAGCACCCTTCAGTGAAGTGGACACACACACACACACACACACACACACACACACACACACACACAGAGTCACCCTCACTCACCCCCTCAGGTCACCTTCACACAAGTCACCCTCCACCCATCCCCCTCTGGGTCACCACAGCCCTCATCAAATCGACCCTCGCAGGAACCAAATGCACACCCTCCCCCAGGAGGGAGAACAGACCCGATGCCCTAAAAGTGGCCGCGGTCTGGGCACACCCACGAGCAAAAGCCACGTTCAATCCGGACCCAGGACACACCCAGCCCTGGCCCCGTGCCCGGCGACCCCCAGCCCGCGGTCAGGCCCGCCTCGCGCCCCTCAGCCAGCGCGGGGGACCCCGCTCCATCGGCGGGGAGGCGGATTCCCGGAGCCACTGGGGCGGGGGAGCGCTGCTGGTTCCCGCCGGGCCTCCTCCGGGGAGGGGTCCCCAGAGGAAGCGGCGCGAGCTCCTCGAAGGCGCCCGACGGCGGGGGCGGCCTCCCCCGACCGATGCCATCCCGGGGGGCGCCCACGGGGAGGGGCGAGGAGCGCGGTGGGGGGAGGGGACCGGCGGCGGGCGCGGGGTCCCGGGCCGGCCGCGAGCCTGCGGCGGC
>NW_017731360.1:7454372-7457548 GCF_001890085.2 Hipposideros armiger | reverse complement strand
CGCCCTCCCCGCCCCGCGCCCCCCGCCGTCCCCAGCGTCCCCGCTCTCCGTCCCCCGCGTGCCCCGCGCCCTCGCACAGGCCGTCCCCGCCGCGGTGGGGGCCGCGGGACTCAGTCGGCGGCTGGGCCACCGGGTCCGAGGACCCTGCCTCGCTGAGCCTGGGTCTGGAGAATGGGGATGCCACGGAACGCGCCCCCTCGGGCTGTCGTCAGGGGAGGGAGGGATCCCGCGTGGGGATGGGCGGGTCGGTCCTGGCTCCTTTGAGGGTCTGAGGAAGTGGGTCGCATTTGTGTGATCATTAGTAGCCTTCCCCTCACGGCTCAGTTCACGGGGCTCTTCCAGGACCGATCACCCACCCTCAAAACCTGGTCATCCAAGACCACTGAGCACTGATGTCTCCAGGTGACCTCAGACCAGGAGCGGCCCTCTCTGGGTCTCCTTCTCCCCTCTGCATCTGCTGGGTGTTGACTTCTGGGCCCTGACACTGATCTGCAGAGGATAAGCTGGTCAGACCTGGTCAGATGCTGCTTCCCCCCCCAGCTGTGTGACCTCAAGCAAGCGGCCCCACCGCTCTGAGACTCATTCCTCAGGTAGAATGGAGGTCCCACCCCCTCCAGTGCAAGTGGTATGAGTATGTCCCTAAGTGGCCGGTTTTTGTTATTGTTTGTTTGTTTGTTTTTTACCCTGCGCGGTCATTATGCATTTGTTTCTATGGCCTTATTCCCATCTGATGTACTTATCCCCATGCACTTAACTTATTTATCTGAGTCTCCACCACTAGCACATGAGCTCCAGCAGGGCAGGGGTTGGGGTCGTCTTGTTCACTCCTGTGTCCCCAATACTGCTAGCACAGAGACTGGCACACAGTGGGTGCTCAACATAAATTTGTTGAATCAATGAATGTGTTTCCCATTCACCAGAGCTCACCCCACCCAGGTGTTTTGGGTGGAAAAGGGGTGAATATTTATTAAGCTCTGACCACACGCCAGGCATGGCACCAAGTGCTTTACGTGGGTTATTTCATGTCATTCTCTCAGCAGCCCCATGAAATAGCTGCAGTCAGCATCTCCACTTCCCCAAGGGGGAAACTGAGGCCCCCAGAGAGGAGTTTGTTTGCTAACGATGGCAGGCTGGAAGTCTCTGCTCTCTGCCGGTGTCCTGGTGCCCCGTGCAGAGCCTGCCATCAGGAAATAGGAACTGAATTGAGCTGAATCTGGAACAATTCCCCAGAGGAACAGAGAACTGAAACGAGGACAGATGGAAGTAGAGGGGAGAGGGCTAGGGATGGCCCCAGAGGAACAGACTCTGTGGCACCAGCCATGGTTTTGGAGTGTCAGGGACCCAGAGTTGTCCTTCACGGCCCTTGGGAAGAGGTCCAGGGGACAAACATCAGCTCAACAGAAGGTGGCACTTAATTAGGAGGTGTTCCCTGAGTGGGAGTGAGAGCCGCATCCCAAAGGGTACGTAAGGCCAGGCCAATTACCTTTTGGCAGAGGTCCTGGAGAGGAAGGGAGGGAAACTTTCCAACTCAGAGATTCCAAATTCCTTAGGAATTCTGAGGTCCCAGCCTCTGGAAATCCCATTCCCAACTTTCTTTAGGAATTTTAACCCATGGACACCTAGGGGAAATGGGTAGAGAGGGGCTGACGGGGCCCAATGTGTGGGGAGCTGGTTCTAGTTGAGACAGCACAACTTGGAGCTGAAGACCTCCGACTCGGGGTTGGGCAAAACCTGGGTTCAAACCCCCAGTTCTGCCAGTTATGAGCTGTGTGACAGCAGATGAGTAACTTTAGCTCTCTGAGCCTCAGTTTCCCAGCTGTAATATGGGGAATAAGAATCACACGGGATTCATTCATTCATTTGTTCATTCTCCAAATATCAATAGAGTGCCTTGTGTGCCAGACCCAGTGCCAGGTGCCAGGTCGTGAAGAGTAAATGAGCCCTTCCTGCCATTGTCCTTAAGCATTCAATAAAAGTGGCTGAGATGATGCTTCTAAAGTAAGGGACCTGGATGTAGGGATAGTCACCTCTGAGAGGGGCTGCCACAGGCTCAGGGAACAGACAGGTTCTGAGGATCTCCCAAAGGGCAGAGTTAGGGCCAGATGTCAGATGGGCGTAAGGAAGGACTTGAGAACAGTTGGAGCTGGCCACAGATGGCAGTGGCTACTTTGAGAAGTAGTGAGCACTTTGTCTTGGGAGGTATGCAAGGCTCAGAAAACTAGCTATCCGGGAGGCCATTAGGACAGTCTCCATGTACAAGGTGGGCAGTGAGCACAGCCCATCTTCAGGAGTTCCTGACAATTCTGAGATTTCTGGGAGCATCAGCCCCTCTTCCCTGACATCCTAAGGGGGAAGGGTTGGCGGGTAGACTCTTCGGGCTGGGTAGGCCAAGAGCGCCACCTGCTGCTCCTCAAAGGTACTGGCCACAGCCAGAACTGAGCCCCTCAGCCCCCTGCTCCGGCCCTCCTCGGGGTCCACAGATGTACAAATTCACCTGCGCTCCAACACACTGTGCACCCATACAGTCACCCTCCCCCATGGCTATCTGTGCCTCCGAGTCACATGCCAGCATCTCAGGGTCTCCCTTCACCTGCCGTCACCACCCATACAAGGCATCTGCTGCCGTTCCCCCTCGCAGCACAACTCCCATAGGCCACTTGGCCCCTCTGGGGAGCCGTCCTGACTCCCTCAAGGAAGAGCTGACCCCACTATTGCCCAGCACCCTGAACAAGCCTCATCCTTGCACTCCCCACCCTGCTTTCAGTCTCTACTGTGTCTCCCCAGAAGTGGGAGCACCTCAATGTCTACAGTAGACAATGGTCGCAGGGCTCACGCAGAGCTGGCTGTATGGCAGGCACTGCCTTATGAACTGTGTGCTGACATTGTTCCCATTTTACAAGTGACAAGCCACGGCACAGGGATGTTAGGAGACATGCTCAAGGTCACACAGCTGGTGAGTTAGAGCTGAGACCCTGACCCAGGCTCGTAACAGTTACGCTCTAATCCCAGGTCCAGAGGTGTGTCAGGAAGTGTTTGATGAACGACTTAGAGCCTGTAAGGGGAGTCACACTGTCACACAGACACAGCCAACACACAAACATACTCAGATGAGCCTGGAACCCAGATAACCCTCGACAGGCCAGCCTGGCAGCCATGTCCCCCCACCCCACCCCCTC
>NW_017731360.1:7436445-7454322 GCF_001890085.2 Hipposideros armiger | reverse complement strand
CCACCCCCTCCCGCCGCCCCCTGTGCACCTCATCAGAGCTCTCCCTTGCCTTGACAGGGCCTCCTGGCTCTAGCCAGGCAGCAAAGGGGAGGAGAAAACCTCAGCCAGCATCCCTGAGCTCCACACCTGAGACCGTTAATCAGAGTTGCATCTCCAGGCCTGGCACATAGTAGGTGTTCGGTAATTATTACCTGACTCTGCCTGTCCCCAGAAGGTTTAGCTAAACAGACTGGCTCTTTGGAACTCAATGTTGCCAGGCAGTGAGAACCAGGGTCTGCTGAGGGCTTCCTCTCCACCAGGCACTGTTCAGAGGACTTCCCAGAAATGCTCTCATTCACTCCTCACCACAGTCCTGTGATTTGGGGCCAACAAACACACTTGCCTCCAAGGGTTGTTGCCATGAGAACCAAATGAGTTAACACTTGGGCACCTTTCAAGTGGAGCATGCTCTTTACTTCATCCCAGTTTACAGCTGGGGAAACTGGGGCTCTGAGAAGCTGAGTGACTTGCCCCAGGTTACATAGCCAGGAAGTGGGGTGTGCTGACAGGGCACAGTGCTGTGATGTCCCTCGTGGGCACAAGGGGGACTTTGTGGTCTGTCTCAAGGCTATCACGGGCCTTGGAAAACAAGTCCCTGTCACCTCTGACTGCCCCCACCGACACCCTGCTCTCTCCCTCCCACCTTCTCCATCACAACTTCCAATCTTGCCCAAGATTCAGGAAAAAGGTCAGAGCCTGGTGTGCTTATGAGAAGTCTGAGTGACAGCCATCCTGAGGTCAGTGACCCCAAAACTCAGGAGCCGAAACAGGATTCTGGGAAGAGGACTTCTGACCTAGAGCATACAGAGGGAACTTGGGGAGACTCAGGGGTGAGCTGATGGGCTGCTCTGAGCATCTCCAGGGCCTGCGGGGGACCAGAGCAAGCCAAGGAGGGTTTGGCTTCCATCTGTGGAGGTGTCCCTCTGTGAGGAGCCCCCTGTCCATCCAAGGGACCTGACTGTGTGAGGGTCTCGCAGGGCCATACCTCGAGCTTGTCCTGAGCCCAGCTGTGTGTCAGGCAAGTCCTTCCAAGATGAGGGGTAGATGACACCAACCCCTACCTCCCCAGCACACAGCTGCCAAACATGGGGCCAGGATTTGAACCCAGACCTCTCCTAGGTCTGTGACCTGGGGGTGTGCAAACTGTGGAGCCCAAAGTGTTCCCTGGAGCCCCTCGGGGCAGGTATAGGTAAGAGGGGATGGGAGGAAATAAGTCAGACTTTGAGTTGAGTGACCTGTGGGCACAGAGCATGGCTGGGCTGGCCTTGAAAGAGGGAGAGTAGAGGCCACAGAGGCCCAAGCAGGATGCAGAAAGCTTTGTCTAGGTCAGGTCTGGCCCAGGTGCCAGGCCAGGTGTTGGGGGGGGGGGGTCAGAGAAGCGGGGAGAGGAGGGCTCTGGCACCTCAAGCTGGGTGTGGATGAAATTAGGCAGGGGTTCCAATCCTGTCGGGTCTGAAGTTATACAATTTGAGGGGATCATAAATACAAAACTAGGAATAAGGCTTTGGATAGGGGCTGTGCAGGTATTATACCAAGTAACCACTGACTGAGCCCAGCAAAGGGGTGGGAGGTGGGGTGGAGAGGGGAGGGGGTGGGGTATGAACCTGGCAGAGAGGAGTTAACACCACTCTGAAGGTTTGGGTGTCCTGGAGCAAATCTAGAAAGGCTTAGGGTGGTGGTGACATCTCCACAGAGCCTGGCAGGCAGGCCTTGCAGAACTGGTGCTCTGAAGGGGTCACACTGAGGCTGTGTCCCAGCTGGAAGGGGAGCCTCTGAGGTCCTGAGCTCCAGCTCCAGGCTCTGGGTGTCAGGCATAGGGATGAGGGGCTAGTTCATTATAACCTAGAAAGGACACACCACCCACTCCATCTGCCCCTTTCACAAGTGAGAAAGCTGAGGCCCCAAAAGGGGACGAGACTGGTCCAAGGTCACGTCTGTGGCAGAGCCACAGGTTGCTTCACTCCTGCTCTGGGGGCTTTTTCTCACCCACCCACTTCTCCTAGACCAACTGCCCTATCGTTATGTTAGCAAACATTCAGGGTAGGACTTACTTCACAACCAGGACCCTCATTCAAGCCCTTCCTTGGATTGGTCCACTGTGGCCAGTTCAAGATCACAGGGCTAGGAAATGGCTGTGGGGGTGGGGAGCCCCGCCTGCGAGTGGGTGTTCACACCTGCCGGCTTCCCCATGAGAGGGGGAGGGGAGGAAGAGGAGAGGCCGGAGGGGCGGGTGATGAGGGAAGGAGTGCGGGAGGAGGGCACTGCCATTCCAGACGCCACTCTGCTCACACACCCTTGTTCCCGGGAATAAATTACACATTTGGAATCATTTTTCTGGAAGAAAAAAAATGTCTCTCTAAAAATATTTTTTCTTTCTCACCTCATCCTGGGGTGAGAGTGGCCCAGCTGGTGAAACCCAAAGAAGCGGGGGTGCAGGAGAATGACCTGGAGTCTGGCAGGGGGTGGACGGGAGGACTGAGGGGGCAGGGAGACCCCCTTGCCCCGAGGCCATGGAATCTGAGGGAACACGACCGTCACTGAGATATTTCCTGTGTCTTGTGTTTGTTTTAGGTTTGGAGGTTTGCGGAGACCAGCATTCAGGCCTCACCCTTTGGTGACTGAGCCTCTGCTATGGGGCCAGGCAGGCTTAGATCGAGGCACCCAGAGAGCTTGCGTCCCAGGGCGGGAGATGAGCTGTATTCACGTGGGATCAGTCTCTGCTCTGTCCCTCACTATCTGGGTGGTCCTGCGCAGGCCACTTCACTCGCCCTGGGCCTCAGTCTCCTCATCTGTAAATGGATGGGATCTGGGAGGCCAATCATAATTCCCAGCGCCCTGCAGGTGGCCCTGGGACAGGGCCTGGCAAAGGACAGCAGCAGGGAGGGACTGTGCTAGCATGGGGGCCTCTGGGGTCAAATCCTGGGCCTGCCACTTCCTGGTCAGTGACCTGGGGCCACTTTTCTCCGATGGAAATTACAGCAAGTGAGAGAAAGGGAGGAATAAGAGGGCAAATGACTGGCAAACCTCCCAGGGTTTGAGGGAGGTGAACAAGGTAACACAGGATAGCACCCAGCTCAGGGCAAGACCCACGGTCACAATCCAGTTGGCCACTATTTTCCACGCAATCCCTGCTTGGTACACTCCACGCCTGAGGTGGGTAGGCCAGGGCACCCTCCATGGGGGCCTCCTGGGAGCCCTGGTCCAGCCCCACCCAAAGACCTGCCACCACCCAAACACAGCAGCTGAAAACAGTAATAAACATTGAGTATCCAACCCAGCTTCTGTGGGTCAGGAGTTCGTGAGCAGCTGAGCTGGGTGGTTCTGGTTGCAGGGGTTAGAAGGGGTCTCTCATGAGCCTGCAGTCAGGATGTTAGCCAGGCAAGTAGTCATTGAAGGCTTGGGAGGAGGGGACGATGAAGGAACTCCATTTCCACGATGGCAAGTATGACTAACAAATTAATACTGGCTAACAGCAGGAGACCTCAATTCCTCCCCATGTGAACCTCAGCACAAGAGTCCTAGAGAGCGATCTAGTGATCCTAGAGAGAATGAGCTGGAGCTACAGTGTCCTGTGTGTGGCCTCGTCCTGGAAGTCACACTCCACCCTTTTCACAATATCCTATTGTTTCCAGGCAGCCCCGTTCCACATGCACAAGGGTGAGAACAGCGGGAGGCGGGGCCACGTTGCAGGGCGGGTACCACATGTGGTAACAATTCAGGGCATCTGCTTTCATGATTAAATGTATCCCAGTTTGCAGGAAATATTAAATAGTCACCCTGGTGAAAATCTAAGGGCCCCAACAAAGCAGGGGGAAAATGGGAGACAATAATCATAATAATAGTAATAATAACGGTAGCTGTTTTGGCTTACTATGTGCCCAGCCTTGTGCCAAGTGCTTCCAATGTACCCTGTGAAGTAGGACTATTATTATCCCCATTTTCCAGATGAAGAAAGGGAGGGATTCTAAGAGGGCAGATGACTTACAGAGGCCAGCAGGGGGGGGGGGGGGGGGTAGCCGGGATTTGAAGCGAGGCAGCTATCGCTCATAAAAAGCCTTTGTGATTTTAGTTGTTTGAAACTTTGGTCCGTAAGCCTGGGATGGGGCCCCAGAAAGGGGCACCAGGGCCTCAGGTCACATTAACAGAGGCCCCAACCATCTGATCTTACACCATTGCTGTCGGGGTGGCAGGGCTGGGCTACCACTCCGGGTGAGTTGGGGAAGCTGAGGCCCAGAGAAGTCAGTGAGTTGCGAGAGGTAACACAGTTGAGTCAAAGGCAGAGCTAGAGCCTGATCTGTGACCATACACGGCCATCCTGAGCAGGAGAAGCTGAGGAGGGAGGAAGAAGTGGGTAAGCTTGGTGTTTGGGCAGATGCCAGACCTCCGGTCTCTGGATGGGACTGGTAACTCCACTCCTGAGGCCCTCAAGCCAGGGGAAAACCATCCTAGCCCTGACCTGGGCGCCGTGAGCCCTTAGGCCTCCACTACAATGCTTTCTTTGGGCAGCAGCACCCTCGTGTGGCTACTGCTGGAACAACATGAAGTCACAGGTTTCCAAATGCTTCCCTCCCCAGTGCCTCACAGGTCTCTGGAAACCCAACTTCAAAAGAGAGAACAGTTACTCCTGGGGCTGATGGAAGGTGGCCAGAGTAAGCTGGCATGGATAGAGCACTGGACTTGGTTAGAACCTCCAGATAAAATCAGTGTGGCTTGGGTTTCAAACTCATCATCTTTATAAGGGGCTGTACACCTCTACCCTACCTACTCCCTAAAGCTTTCATGAGGATCAAAGGAATCACAAATACGAACGTGCTCTGTAAACTGTAATGCGCGGTGACCAGGTAAAGTGTTATTATATAAACAGTGTGAGGACCCTGCAAGAGACCAAGACGCTGGTGTCTAGCTGGTGGCAGCCCAGGACATCACATCTCTGGGCAGATTTGGTAGCACTGGGTAATGGCAGCCAGTAAGTGAGGAAGTAGATGCTAAGCCCAGAGTTCAGGCCGCTCCATGCAACTCAGTCCTGCAGAGGGAGGGTCAAGCCTCAGGCCCAGGGTTGGTCTGATTCCAGACTTGCATCAGAACCCAGAACCTGTCCCTTATCTGTGAGATGAGGGTTAGCCACATTCCTCTTAGGGCTGCTGTGAAGAATGAAGCAACATCTATAAACCATCTTCTTAGTTGCCTAAATGACTTGATGCAAACTTCTTTACATAATGGATAAGGATTGTTTTTTTCACCAAAACATGTGCCCAGCCATTGGATGAGGAATGCGAAAGGTAAAAGATAATAACCGTTCATTTATTATGCCAATGTGCCAGGTGCTGTGCTAAGCTACATAATTTCATTTCATCCTCACAACCAACCTGTGACGTAGGTACTACTATGTCCCTCATTTCAGAGAAGGACACTTGGCTTTAGAGAGATGACCCAGGTAATAAAAGGCAGTTGAAATTAAACCCTGTTATTTGTCCGACTGAACAGCCTCCGTAGGCCTCAAAGACACAGACTTGAAATAGAGGGAGGGGAAAGGTGATTACATTTCTAAGCTAGTATCCTGCTTTGTTGCCATTAAACAAAAAAACACAAAAAAAACCCCACCAAAAACATTTCATTAAATGCTATAAGGAGAGAAAAAACCCCAAGTGTAAGTAAATATAAATAGTCCAGGTAAAACAGAAGAAAACCAACATGTGAGTGCCTACTATGTGCCAGGCACTACTCCACCACCGCTCTACGAGGCATTACTCCAATCTTACAGACGAGGAAACAGGCTCACCTACTCTCCCGGGGTCACAAGGACAGCAGGCAAATGGGAAAGAAACTCAAGCTAACTTCTCTGTGCACGGCCTCTGCGAGGGTCTGGTAGAGCCCTAATTATTTAGTAGCCATTAACTTTCCATGACATGATGTGAGAACCAACCCACTTATACGTACTATCACCTGCAATCCATTTCCAGTGAGGAATTCGGTTAAAGATGAGGTGAAGTAACACCTAAGCACACACAATGAGTGGTGGGACCCGAATTTGAACCCAGGCCAGTCCCAGAGCCAGTTCGCAGCGCCCCCAGCATGCTCTCTGGTGGGCCCACGACGGCGACTGCAGTAGCAGGAGCGGTCAGGCTGGGGAAGGACCTGTACAGTCACTGAAGCCAAATCAGGTTCTGGACTGAAACCCACTTATCTAAGCTTCCTCCCCCCGGGCCTGCTAGTGATGGTCTCTTACCCTTCGGAGGGGACCATGCCAGGTTCCCTTTCGCAGCCACCCTGAGGCTCTGCTCCCAGACATGAGATTAGTATGGTTCCCACTTGGCCTCCCAAGCCGAGCCGGCCCTGTAGCTGCCAACACAGACCCAAGTTTCAGGGGCAGTTTTTGCCAGAGCAACTTCTGGAGCAAAGACAGTGAAGAAAGGAAGGTGGGCATCCTCAGGCGTAGGTGACAGGGACCGTGGTGGGCTAGAGCCTCTTGTACTGAAAGTTGGAAGGTCCCCAGTTGAAGGACAAGATGAGTTAGGATATGGGACAGCCTGAGCATGTCGGGCAGGGTGGGGACAGGAACAGCCCAGCGGGGAGGAAAGGGGAGAGGGCAGTCTTCCAGATGCCTTATCTACAGCCTCGCCTTGGAAAACTAGGTGCTCCAACACTTAACTCAGCTGGGAGACGTTTGCAACTGATCAAACTCTAATCTGGAAGCCAGGCTCACACATGCTGCCAAAGCCAGGAAGAGGCAGTGATGACCAGGAGAGAACAGGGCAAACCGCAGGGCACAGGCTTTTTGACAATGTTCCCCATGACTGCTGTGCAGGCTCCAGGCTCAAGGGGGTGATATTCTGATTTTTCAATAGAAGTTGGAAATCTGGATTAATGTGGCATATTCTGATGTTGAAAGCACTGGGCAGGCTAAACCCAACATCTTTGGGTCAAACTAGGCTCAAAGAACCATCAGTCTGACACCGCGGCCCTATTCCAATTCTCTCCCTCTCACAAAACAAACACAAACCAAATGGAAAGAAAGGGGCACCAACAAGGAAAGGGCTGTCCTGGCACATTATATTGGGGGAAAAAAGTTAAAGCACAAACTCAGATTCCAAAGTTCTGTATTTTTCAAAATAAAGATCACACATTGTTTAGAGACAATCTACACAAGAGTTACAAAAAATAGTTGCCCAAGCATAAGCATACACAGGTTTGTTAATTATACACATATGGTTACAAGTGTGCTTGCAAAAAAGTTCATTGGAAATATACACAAGGCTCTGGAAATGTACACCATGTAGTGTTACAATTCTATATTCAAACAAGGAAATTTGACAGTATGTTACATTCACTTACAAGTAGACAAAATGCAAAATACAGTTCATCTTCTGTACAAAAAGGAAGGGCGATTCACACTTTACAAGGTGAGGGGCTCTGATTGTAAGGAAAGCAGGGGCGGGGCTGAACTTTGCACGTCCTTTTGACAGTCACAAAATAAGCAAAACATTACCTTTTTAGGATTAAAAAAAAACCTACTGTGAACTGAATGAATCATCCTGAATAACATTTAGAAAGGATCTTGCTACTGTCTGACTAGGTGACAAATAAAACCAAGCTATTTTTTTTTAAACATATAACTAGGCTGTATAAAGAACATTTATTCCTTCAAAAGAAAAAAAAATTTACTTCTGGTTGAAATTACAATTTACAATATACAACACTATATGCTACGACCATAAAAGGTGTGAATATACACTGAATGCACAGGGCTGGCTAATTCTCTTTTCTTACCAAAAACGAGTTTATGTTGATTCAAACTTCTCCACATTTACATTACAGGTATACAAATGTACAATTGTACAATCAAAAGTATGTTCGACTACTAGGGTACATTATAGATACAGATTAGACATCAAAACAAGAAAATACTACAAATTTGTATATATGCAAAGTCTACACCAAGTATACACTATATATTTATAGAAGCAAGACCAAAAGCAGAGTTGGATTTTTTTTCTCATGCTAAATAATCAAGATTTTGCCTTTCAATGTTAACAGAAAAAAATCCAATAGGCAGTAAACAATTACACCCGCCCGGCCTTGAAGGCATTCTGGGAGCTCATGTCTCTTCATCACAAAACAGACTACACCATCTTCTTCAGCATAATAGTCTCCAAAAAAGGCAATTTTTAGAAGTTTCATAAACTTAATGTCATAAACTGAAGCTTTAGCAACTCTGAAACCATTTTCATTTTATATTTATATATATATATATATTTTTATAAACAGTGTTAAATGCCAGTCTGGGGTCATTTAACTAAAATTCAAACTTCTCAGTTTTTTTTTTTGTTTGTTTTTGTTTTTTACTAAAATGAGGAGGTGGGAAAGAGCTATTTGCAAAACTTGCCAGCGAGGCAAAATGAGTTAAAAACCTTTTTTTTTTTTTTAAACTTTTTTTGTTAAACCAACCACCCTGAAAGTTTCCACGCGTGGAATATAGATACAACATTGAACAAAATATGTGGCCTCCCATGTACACTGGTTACCTATGTACAAGTATCCTATACACCAGTAAAACAACAGGGCAATTAGTCAATTAAAAAAAATAATTAGTACATGTTATGTGTAATAAAATTAAACAAATTTACAAAGGCTTTTTCACTTGTGGATTTGATTCCTTTTTTTTTGGAGCGGATAATCCCGGAGCAACCATTACCCATTTCGGATTCTATGCCAGAACGTTTCTGGTTGCTGGTTGGATTCACCAGTGGGCCAGTGAGGTCAGTGGGAATGAGGGGATAGAAGTGACGCTGCCTCAGATAATACCATTAGGGGGGCCGCAGATGGGCCCTAAGTCAACGCCATTCTTCATGTAGTACTTCTCCAGCTTGGCCAGAATGTGCTTGCCGTAGGTATACTTGCGAAGGGTTGCGATGTGGGGCCGGATCTGGGGAGGAAGCACAGTTTGTGTTACTCTGGCCTGAAAACAGACGCGGTGGGCAGGCTCCCGGCGTGCGCTCCCAGACACCGCGTGGAACATACAAGCACGCACACCCCACAGCAGTAACTTGCGCTGGTTCAGCCAGAGCCCCTGAATTCCAGAGCTATAGTGACCATATGAGGAGCGTACAGGCACGCCTATCCTGAGCACTGAAGCAGCACGTGAGGCCTCTGGAGGCTGGGCCACTCCCAGGACAGTGTGCGGAGAAAGTGCGTCCTGACGATCACACTGCCCACCCCGCCACTGCACGGTGCCCTCCTGAGGCGGCTTTCACCCTTTGGCCCCACACTTGGCACCTCGACATCCCTAAGCAGTGGGGGTTTCTTTCCAGGCACCGTGAATCCTGAGCTCACCACCTGGCCCTGTCTGTCCTCCAGTTCAGAGGATCACAGAAAAGCTGCGAACCAATGACAACAGTAAGAGTGATCACATGAGCCAGGCCAGGCCTGTTCATGTAAGCCTCCTAAAGGCCGTGTGATTATCCCCATTTTACTGATGAAAGACGAAGGCACAGTGGTGAAGTCACTTATCCAAAATCAAATGGCTAATAAGGGACAGTACAGGTATTTGGGCCCAACCATCTGGCTGCTCCAGAAAAGTCCTTTTCTCCCCACTGTGCTCTCACGCCACTGCTTACTGCACCAGCCCCATCCTTCACCCTCTGCAAGATGGCTCGGCTCGGCTCAGCTCTGCAAGCATTCTCTTCCGCTCTCTGCTCCCTGGGCAGAGGCACTGGGCAGGTCCTATGCATCCCAGACAGCCCGACAGGCAATTCCTCTTCTGAGAGCTCAAGGAGTTTTCTACACACCCCAGCTAGAGCACGCAACAGTTTACAACCATTTGCTCAACTATCCCCTGTTCCACAGACAGTAAACCATGGCTTATTAACCCGCCTTGTCACCCACACCCACACGTGCACACTCTGAGACACACTGGACAATGGGGGGGTAGATGGACGCTCTCTAGATTGACAGCTCCATGTAGGCAGTAACTGTCTCTTTAGCCATGTCCTCAAAGCAAAGAAGGGTCACGTGGCTCTAGAAACCACGGCTGCACCCCACACACAGGACACAGATCACATCAGTTATGACATTCTCACCCAGGAGCCTGCGTAGGAAACTTATTAATAGTCCTTGACTCGAATTCTGAGCTGTGTAACATAGATAATTTACCGAACCTCCCCAAACTCATCTGTAAAAAAAAAAAAAAAATGCAATAAGCTACACTTTCATTTGGGTTGCTGGCTAATGTTTTGCATTTGAACTTGAAATTCAACTCACTAGCTTTCGGTAGCTCTCCCTGGTATTGGCCAACCGATGCGTCCAGCCACTTAAAGGGTAAGTTTATACCCTTTATACTTCTCCTCTTCCAGAAAACAAAACCACCCACCTATGTGTACGCACGTGTACAATATTCTAGAATTCCATTTTTTACGTGATTTAATGAGAGGCGAAAAGTAATCACCTGCTCCACTCCCAATGTTTCCTCTTGCTAAAAACGATACAGCCTAACCCTGGAAGAACTGCAAACTCTTAGTTTTTTAGATTCTTTGGGCTATTCCTCCTCTCAACTCCCTCAATCAACCAAATGCCAAGCTCCATTCTATCCACTTCTCTTCCGTCCCAGAGCCACCGCCTTGCGTCCCGTCTCCTCACTGTGTCATCTCCTGTCTCCCATCCTCCTACTCGTCACGCGGACAATTATTTGAACTGTAAATGTGATTCTGGCACCTCCGTCCTGCCTTACTGACCTGGCTTTACTACTTCAAACACACTGTCTTGTCTCCTGCTTCCAAGCCTTCACACACCAGGGTCCCTCTGCCTGGAAAGGTTTGCAGGGCTTTATTCAAATGTCACTCTTGGGGCACCTTCTCTGTACCCCCACGTTAGAAGAGGCATCCTGTCAGTCACACTATTGCACAGCCCTCCCCGATGATTCCCCAGCATCACTGTAACTATTTGTGCGGAACACTGGCCTGTTCACCAACACAGATGTCCTGCTGAAAGAAGGGCTTGCTATAGAGTATGTGTGCTGCATGAGTATTTGATGAATGATTGAAGGGACATGCTTTAAACTTCTGTGCATCCCCAACATTCCCTCTGCCTTCGCCAGCCTCCTGACCCGCGTATCTGAGTCTCACAACATCAGGGCTCTAACCTCCCAAGCCTTCACCTGCCATCACCAGCACCAATGCGGTCTTTTGTTTTGCTTTGAACTGGAGGAGGCGGGTCCCTCATCTGGCTCAGAACTCGAGTCCATAACAAAGATTCTCATTACCGAACGGTGTTCTCAGTGAGGGCAAGTGGTTCATCATCGCCAGACCGTGACCTTCCCCTCCACCGAGCAGGGCTGGGTGAGTTCAGAGCCCAAAGGCTGAGGGTTCAGATCAGACATACCCCGAGGCTCACAGCACACACACAGCTGCGGCATACCCGCCTGTGGGTTTGTTTGGCTTCCTGGGCCCTGTGGTCTCTGTGGGGCTGGTTGGACCTGCTCTGTGACTGTCGCGAAAGCCATGGGTCTCTCTCTCCAGGGCCTTTCTGGGTCAGCTCCCGCTCACAGCACCTACCACTTCACATGTCTGTCCCTGTTCCTGTCTAACTCCTCTTTTATCCTGCAAAGCTTCCCCTCAAAGACTCGGGGCACGTGCTCTCACCACTGTGCACTGTGGGCACCAGTCACCGTGCCGGGCCAGGCACTGCACTGGGCAGGCAGGCACTCCTTCGGTAAATGGTGGGAACACGAATGAATCAGAGGCAGGAGGGAAGTGGAAATAAGGCAAACAGGCTGCTCTGCTGGACTGAGAAGCTGGTCGCCTATGAACAGAGGGGCAGAAGCACGGCCTGAAGGTCAGGGAAGGAAATCCCTCTCAAAGACAGTTTAAGACTCTCTCATACCAGTGAGTTCTTGATAGAGGAAAGGGGCAAACACGGGACAATGGCCCCTCCAGGTAAAAGGAAAAGGAGCACAGTATGCGAAACAGTCTAGTGACAAACTCTGCAAAAAGCAGCAAGCTGTCCACCCTCCATTTTCAGAAAAGTGAAGGACCCGCAGCCTTGCACACTTTCTGAGACCTGCCCGCCTGGCCTACCTTATGCATGACGATCTTCCGCTGGGCTGGCTCTGCCACATCGATCATCTTCTGGACCACGTAGTTGGCATACTGGTCCTTCATCATGGTGTATAAGGCACTGTGGGGACCATCGTTCATGGTGCAGACCTCATCGATAAGCACAGCACGCTCCGTACGGGAGGCATGAGTGACACACTTCTCCACAACATTGCTGTAATGAGACAATCCAGGGACAATGCTTAGAAAAGTGACCCTGTCCAGCTGTGCTGCTGTGGCCTCTGAGCTGACCTCAGGGTCAGCAGCAGGATACCTTAACATTTGAGGACGATTTAACTCATCAACTGTTTGGCTCTGTGAGGCTGTCCACCTTTGCCGTCTGTGTCTTCTGATGAGAGCCATGGCCAAGACCGGGTCTCGGAGGATACCAGCCTCAGCCCTCTAACAGATGAGGGTAACAAGTCCAGGGAAGTGAATGGACTTAAACACAAGGTTCATGAGACTGGCTCCTAACTGAGCATAATTTCAACAGTATCAAAATCCACCGATTCCTTCCTCACCTCTGGGCTTATTTGGGCCGGGAACACGTCTCACTTATATCTACGTCCTTAGTGCTGGGCAAAGCTTGGCATTTGAGAGGCTCCACAGATGCCCTGAGTGAAGGAACTTGCACACAGGAGCCACCGTGATCGTTCCACCACCTCACGCTGCCTCATAAGAGTCTAAGAACAAGAAGACCCTACAGGTCTGACCATATTTCTAAACACTTCACAAACATACCACCTTGGGAGAGGAAAAAAGAAAGGTACGTGGTTATGTTAATCAGAGTTTTCCATACAATCCAGGAGGACGTTAGAGGCTGATTAAACTACATACAGCCAAGCTGGTGGGCATTTACCATCCAGGAGTGATTGATTACTTACTAATGTTGGTTTTGTAATTCAACACTACTCGCATCTGTGGCTCTCTGGGCAGCAGGAAGCTGTGTGATGTCACATTTGTATTTGTATTACAGGAGCCAATACCTGGCAGACAGAACACCTGCTGGGCAGGCAGGCAGCTGGAGGCTTTGCAACGAGTTCATGACTGGGGGTAAAGCTATTCTGGATCATAGAACACTCAAATAGAAAAGGAATTTAAAAGGTTTCGGACCTAGCTACTGCAGAAAGCTCTTTTCTGACAATCCATTTAGCCTCTGCTTAGGAATTTTTAATGATTTGCACATAATTACTTTCTAGGGCAAAATACTGTATGGTTGAATGGCTCTGTTCAACATTCTTCCTGTTATACTGAAGCGAAATATGCTTCTGTGAAATTTCACCCATTTGTCTTAATTTTGCATGCAGGGGCTAAAAAAGGACGTGAAAACCTACTCCAGGAGCACCTGAGGGCAGAGGCGGAGACTTACCCTTTCTTCCAAAGGCCAGCCCACAGGATATTTGAATAATTATCACAAACCATGTCACCAGGACAACTCCCTGTTACTGAGGTTTTAAAACCACAATAGGGTGTTGTTTCATGGAGCTCTGAAAGGGCCCTCTCAGTGTTGTGCACTTTTGCACACTGAGTTTACGAGGTGTAATCAAAGGATACGGTGAATGTTTAAATAAAAAAAATTGATTACTGTAAAAGACACATTGCCATTAATGCCCTTCAAAATACACCCCCACGCTTCGAACACACTTATCCCATCGTTCTTGCCACTTGTCCTCTTTGTGAGGGTGTTTAGTTGCACTGTCATGGCTGCCTCCATGTCCTGAATTGATTCAAAATGTTTACCTTTCGTGATCATCTTGACTTTGGGGAAGAGCCAGAAGTTGCACGGTGCCAGATCCGGTGAATAAGGTGGATGAGGACACACTGTAATGTTTTTATTTGACAGAAATTGCCATACCAGAAGTGATATGTGACACAGAGCGCTGTCATGATAGAGGATGAAGTAAAGACACTCAAAAAAAGAGGACTCCCAGAACTGCTTCAGAAAGTGGCAAGAATGATTGGATAAGTGTGTTTGATGCGAGAGAGAGTATTTGAGGGGGATTAATGGCAATGTGTCTTTTACTGTAATAATTTTAAAAAATTTAAACATTCACTGTATTTTTTTATCACAGCTCATATGTGCATACTTTTATTTAGAAAACGAAATTTTCAAGCTAAAATGTTTAAGAACTACCATCCTACCAGACATTTCTTTAATCTTTCTTCTTAAGATATACAGTGTGTAAGTGTGTATCAAATCTGGTGAGCTAATCTATCAAGTCTAATTAAAACAACAGCCTCTCCCCTCTGATACGTCGATTTGGGAAAACTTTTTTCTCCACCTTCCTTCTACAGTACTATGCAATTCTAGCATGAGCTGAAGGTGTGGCACCGTGGAAGTCAATCTCCTAACAGCCACTAGCTCTTAGCAGAAAAGGGAGTTAAAGTATTACTGGGCTGGTTCAGAGAGCTCAAAGCCAGTCACAATCTCCAAGTGTTCGGGCAAAGGACTCATCGCTTTTCAGGACTGCTTGGCTGGGTGTACCTTCATCCAATCCAGGCCCACTTTCCCTACAAATGAGTGAGGATTAGAAACACAGCTTTCTGCTAAACTGGGTTGGGGACAGGACACTCATTCTTCTGGATGGAGGACTCAATCCTCAGCACTGACCTGTCTTTCAAGAGAGCAGGCAGGTAGACCAGCTACCACTATGGGATCCCAGTTGGCCAAAGGCTTCCCCTTAACACACGATCAGTATCATTTCAGTCTTTTAGTGGAGGATAAAATCAACTTAGTGTTCTATGACCAGACTTTCTTTTTTAATGAAACAGCATATTAAGTATCAGAATTAACATGGGAAATACAGCTTCACTTATGTGTGTGTGTGCGTACCTGTACACGCTAGGTCAATAAAAAATTTACTTTGTATTCTGGTTCACCCCCCAAAAAATGTCAGTCACTATTTTATTGCTTTATTTCTATTGATCTGTTTTGAATTTTACTGGCTCTTTCTTCCATTCTAATTTGCTGTTCAAGCCATATAGTGAATTTTATTTCAGATGATATATTTTTTTATTCTAGAATTTCCATTTTGTTCCTTTTATAGTAGAGCTTCTAATTCTCTAGTAACATTTCTTATGTTTTCATTCATAAGAGCCTATTTTTCTTTACATTCTTGAGTATAACTGAAATAGCTGCTTTACAATCCTCCTCTGCTAACTCCAACATCTGGGTGGTCTTGGGTAGTTTGGCATTTTTTTCATTTTCTGCTTTTTCTTTGAGTACAGGTTACATTATCCTATTATCTAGACATAGTAAGTGATACACTGTAGAAACTGAGTTGTTCCGTTCCTCCAAAAAGTATTACTCCTCCTCCCCCTTTTTCAGTGCACTCAACTTGGCTTAACTCAAACTACAAGCTTCTTCCAAGCAGCAGGGAGCAGGTGAAATCTCGGCTCAATTCTTTTAGCCTTAGCTGGGCTGCTGTAAGTCTGTCTGATGCAATTGTGATTCAGGACTCAACCAGGTATGTAGTTTAAATATAGGCCTTCCCCTCAATGGTTCTCGTCCTTTCCAGGATTTTCCCCATCGTTTTGTAACTTCCATTGCCATGGTTACCCCAAACTCTTGCTTTCTAGGAATACTGGAGATTTTCTAACCCAACTTAGGAGCTAAGCATGGAGCAGGCTAGGAAGTGCCTACAGGCTAAAAGCCATTAAAAATAGGAAATTTCCTGACTATAGTCGACAATACTATATTATAAACTTCAAAGCTGCTAAGAAACTAGATCTTAATGGTTTTCAACACAAAAAAGAAATGATGATCATGACATAATAAAGGTGTTGTTAGGTAATGCAACTGTAGTAATCCCAGTACAATATATAAATTTAATCAAACCAACACACTGTACACTTCAAACTTGCACAATGTTATATATCTCAATAAAATAAAAAAAATTTTAAGAAGGGAGGATTACCCCAGTGCAGTTAACCTTCTTCCGAGTATCAACACCCCTCCACACCCCATATCTACCTGCTCTGGGTCACTCTCTAATGCCTGCAGGTGTTTTATTGGTATTTTGTCCAAAATTTATAACTGTTATCTGTGGAAGAAGGGCTGGGCCCACAGTAGTTACTCGGTTATTACCTAACCACAAGTCTATTATAATATTAACACTTATGCTATATCCAAGGGTGAGATATTAAATACACTAAACAAAAAAGTAAACAGAATAGTGACCCAAAGAAGAGACCTAAGAGATTCTGACCCTTATTTCCTTGGTCCTGGTAAATACCCAAAACCAAAGCAATACAAGGTCCAAGAGAGGACCTCTGATATGGTAAGGCTGTTGAGACACTGGACCTATGGGTACTTTTATTTCTTTTCTCTATTTTCCATGTTGTAATAAGATTTCACAAATTGAAAATGAACAATTTAAAAACATCAAAATTACATGCATCGCACATGGCTTGCAATTTATCCTAAAAACTAGAGAAGAAAAAATATTCCAAAAATATAACGTACTATGTTATGTGTACAGTAGGATGTGCAGACCCTACTTAGAAGACCACACCACTAACCAATTGGAAGCCCATCACTGTCTTCTCCAACCTCTGCTACTTATAAGTTACCTAAAGTATTTTTCACAACCTGGGAATAACTAGTGCATTTTATTCTTGAGCTGAATACAACAGAAAGACTGGAAAACAGATCCTAGGACTACAAAGGCCTATACATAGATATAGTGCACGGCCTCTTAATTCAGGTGCCAAAGAGGAAGCTGAGTAAAAGCATTTCACAATTCCCAACAAATAAGTTCATGAAATGTTCTGCTTACCAAAGTAAAAAACTTATATTCTTTAAAAACATATCCCCCAGATTTCAAAGGGGCGGACTCTGGGGGAATGAGGAGCCCACCAAGGGACTTCTTTCCTTATGTTTTATACTTTATAGGAGACCTATTTGACTTTTTAAACTATGTATACTTTAAGAAAAATAAACCAAAAAAAAGAAGAGGAGGAGATTGAAAATTCATTCTTTCTGGACCTGAAATACTCTTTAATCCTCTCTTCTGAAAAACAGTCTATAATTCAAAGCCCATACCTTGCAAATTTGTGCTGACTCAATACAAGTACGTTGCCTCGGATTTCTGCTACAATTTTACTTTTATCCTCAGGGCGACCATGCTCCAATACATGCTGGATTACATAATTTCCATATTGATCCTGTTTGAGAAACAACAAGAGAAATAAAATTTATGTAAAAATGAGTTCAGTGGGTTACCTAAATCCTTACATCTATTCAACACCTATCCTTCTGTAGCACTATGAAGGCTTACCTGAATACTAAAGAACACGTAACAATTTTTAAAATATGATAAATTGTCACTATCCATTTATCATTACAAACAGGAACACACTACTACTAGACAATGAAATATGTGTATATATATACCCAAAGGTAAAATACTACACACAAAAAAGTAAGCCTCCTTTCATTTAAAAGAAAAACAAAGGGAGGGGGAAAGGTAAGTGGGAATAACAAGATACTTTTCTCTCAAAACAGAAATGTACAAATGGTTCACCATATCTATCTACAACAAAGAAAAATTAGAAACAAAGTTTATGTCCAACAAAACAGACAACACCTAACGAAATAACATCACAAGCATATAATGGATATACTCATTTATCTAAAGTGAAATATACTTTGAGAGAATAAATGTATGTAAGGAATTCCAGAAGCAAAATATTTATTTGTAAGATGTAAAAACTTAAGAGTATACCAGTAAAATAAATAAATAAATAAATA
>NW_017731360.1:7432064-7436045 GCF_001890085.2 Hipposideros armiger | reverse complement strand
CCGTCCAGAAGCCGGCGACTGATCTGCCTCACCCGGGAAGAGCGCAATGATGGTGCCAACTTGGGCCAGTGAAGCAACGTCCTCCACAACTAAACTGAGGAACAAAACGACAGCAACTTGTCTGTTCCCCTTCCCCAATTCCCCAGCACTGTTCCCATCCCTCCAATTCCCCAATAAAAATCTTTAAAAAAAAACGCCAGTGCCAAATGTTTGCTTCTGGATGGTAGGATTATGGGTACTTTGTTTTGTTGCTATTTTCTGCACTTTCAACTTCTTCTACAATGAATATTTAATAGATATATAATATCACACCTCCCACCAAAACAACCAACAAACACTAACAAAAAGAATTGTTTCAGTATAACATACTATATGTAGAAAGTATGAATGACGTGAGAGAATTTTTTAGTGGTAGATCCAACAAAGTATCAAAGCTAGAAAGACTGAATCAACTAATCCATTTGGTTCATTTGAAATGACGACACTGAGACCCAGAGGGAATAAATGGCCTGCCCAGGGTGACATAGCTAGCTAGTCCACAACAGAGTGCTGGGAGACAGATCCCTTCACTCCAAGGCCAGGGCTCTACTCACTACCCATATTCATAAAGCATGAACCAGGCTGGTGTAAATGAAAGCTTGCCCAAAAGCTTCAGTGGGCATTTTAAACACATTAACATTAACCTCTTCTGGAACGGATACCTGTGCTGAGAAAACACACAAGCTCTGGGACTGCACGAGCCCACAGGTGTTTGCAGTTACTCTACTGGCAACTCCACTACCTGTACAAGTTGCTCTGTGTGCTGGTGAAGCTCCTCTAAAATAGGGAGTGTCTGGTCAGGGAGACAGTGCTCCAGGATCCGCTGAATCACTCGGCAGCCGTAAGGATGCGTGGACAAGGCAAACACCTAAGGCGGACAGACAGACAGACAGACAGACAGAAGAAAGAAAGCCAAAAATGAATGCTGCCACTTTCAACGCTACCATACTGTCTATATACATTATCCCATTCTTCACAATGACCCTGAGAGATGATCATGGTTATTCTCCAGATACAGAAGGTTGAAGCTCCCAGGCGTTTACATAATATGCCGGCAGTCATACAGACGGTAAATGTCAGAGCCAGGATATTATTTCCTAGTCTGACTCAAAAGCCCAAATTATAAATATGGTATTTAAATTCTCTCTACAAATAATAAGGGATGTATGCGTAAACCCATTTCTTAACTATTCTAGGAATTCACAGATGTACATAAATTCAGAGCTAAAAAGGCCTTTTCCAAGAAGCCTAGAAAGGAACAGAATGAGTCAAGGTCATGAAAAACACACACGTGGTTAAGAGTGTGCCATGTCGAAGGATAGGGTTAGAAGCAGAAAAAGAAAGGGCTGGATTCAAACCCTGAGTGCTTTCACATAACCACAAGGCAATGTTCTCAACTGAACTGGGGTGTTTCCCAGCAATAAGCAAGAAAAGTTTCCCCTTTTGTTGGGTCTGGAACAAGATAAGCACACAGGATTCAGGTCCAGGCCAGCCAATCTCGATTCTGCCCTTTCCAGCTGAATGACCTGGATGGACTCACACCTCTGATCTGTTATCGAGAATAATGACAATAATGGTAAGAACAGAACAGCAGCTAACACTTATTAGATGGTTACCAAGTGTCGGTCACTTCACTAAGTGCTTCATATATGGTTTTGTATATGTAGCCTCATATGTCTAACTATATACCTTAAACAGTATATGGTATAGTTCTGCTCAATTACAGCTTTATTAAAATGCTGAACACCCACAGTCTGGAACAACTTATTTCACTCAACACTTTCAAATATTACTTATACTGTGGGCTTCTGGGGTTTACTCTGTATAGCTCTATAATATAATGATGGATAAGTACACAGGTTTTTATTAAATTTTTTTTTTATAATGATGGATAAGTACACAGGTTTTTATTAAATTTTTTTTTTTTTGTCCAATCCTCTGCTAAGGGACATCTGGATTATTTAAATAGTCTTCTCCTATTAAGAGAATAACGCTGCTTTAAACACGTCTAAATACATCTACATCTCGTGGTGTGCATGTGCAGATGTTTCACCAGGTACACACCTAGGCCAGGAGCGCTAGGTCACAGCAAGTATAAATGCTGAGCTTTGAAAGTCGGTACTAAATTATTTTCCCAAATGGTTGTAGTAATGCCTATTCCCACCAGCAGTGGATCGGATCCCACATTCTGGCCAATAAATAGCAACCAATGGGTAGAACATGGTCTACCATTTGTGGCCTTTTTTTTGCATTTTCCTGATGACTAATGGAATTATTTGTTCATATGTCTACTGGAAATTTCTTCTGAGTTTTTGGCCCATTTTTGCATTAATTTCTATTTCCTCTTTGATTATAAGAGTTCTTTATATATTCTCATTATCGATTCTTTAACAATTTCATCTTGAAAATATCCTCTTCCATTTGGTTACTTGGTCCTTTTACTTTATTTGTTCTCTATCTTGCATTTGCAAGATCTCAATTTTAAAGTAAATAGATCTACTTTTTCTCATTAACTCAGAAAATAACCCCTTGCATTAATGTCTGTAGTCTATGCTACCCTGCCAGAATTGAGCAAACCCCAAACCTAAACAACTCTAAAATCCCATTTTGATCCAGGTTTAGCAGTACACACAATTACACCTAAAAAAATCTACTTGTTATTTCCCATTCCTTTTTCCCCTTTTCTAAAAAAAAAAAAAAAATTCACATACCCAAGAGGGAGATGTGTTTTACTTTCTTGTCCTACCCACCTTAGGAGGGGTGTGAGGATGCTTTTTTGGTAAGAGAAATTAATGACAATAGCCAATTAAAGGACAATTTTGGAAAAACCATGGTATAAAAAAGTAACTCTGCTTGGAAGCTGGTGCTAAGAGCATACAGGCCCTTAAGACACATAGGCAAATAGGATAAATGAGAAGGTATCTTTCTGGTTGTATGGCCACTTAACAGAGTTCAAACCAGCTGATCACCGCCCCACCCCATCCCCAAATTAAGCAAAAAACACCCTGTTATTTTAAACATATATTCACATATGACATGCAAGATTAGTTCTGTAAATGACTTGAATTTTAAAATGTGATAAAAACTTTTAAATATCAAGATAAATAGTACTTAGCCAAAGGAAAAATTTATTCTCCAAATATGAGATTTAATCTTAACAACTCTGATGACTATTTCAACCCAACACGAGCAGACTCCTGCATTAAGGATGGAGAGCCGCTCCACAGACTGTTAAGGGAAGAGAGGTGGGTACACAGAGCTAGGTACCTGACACCCTTGAATGGGACTGCCATGTACTGCAGTCTACAATACACTAAGCACCTGAGAACACTGCTCTTCTCTGCTCACACTGCCCATCAACTTCTTTCCCTTATCTCTTTCCTAAGTCACTTACCTGCCCTTTAAACGCATCGATGATAAACTGCAAAGACTGAGGCTGCACACATTCGATGCATTTCTGAACCACGTGATTGCCGTTCTGGTCTTTCACACACTTCAGGACGTGGCCATCCAGTTCCCGAACCATCTCATTCTATTGGAGACAAGGAAAGAAAGCACCACCAGAATCACAGCGAGCAAACGCCTTGACAATCAACGTTCTTACCACACACAAAAGCACCGGGGAGGGAATCCATAATGAAAGTGGGACAGCTAGGCTGTGGCACTGCGAAAACCTGGCAATAAATGACGATTAGTTTTCCCACGTTAACCAACTTCCTGTAACAGTAACTAATCTAAAAAAAGTATTCTAACTAGCAACAGACTTCTGGGAGTTTTAAAAATATAGCCATCTTCCAGCCAAATGGCGCAATGGTTAAGAACTGGCTTGGGGGCCGGCCGAGTGGCACGATGGTTAAGAACTCGCTTGGGATGCCAGAGGGTCCCGGTTCGGATCCCACATATGAGGGCCAGTGACACTGCCCTCTACAGCTAAGATGCTGA
>NW_017731360.1:7430863-7431709 GCF_001890085.2 Hipposideros armiger | reverse complement strand
GCCGTGAGTCGCAGGTGACGACGGCGTAGGCTGCAGCCCCTGCTGCAGTGGGTTGCCATGGGCTACCGTGTATAGCCAGCAGCCAGCGTGAGCGGCCAGCAGCCACCCATGAGCGGCAATCCAGAAGCCGGCGACTGATCTGCCTTGCCCAGGAAGAGCGCAATGATGGTGCCAACTTGGGCCAGTGAAGCAACGTCCTCAACTAGACTGAAGAACAAAAGGACAGAAACTTGTCTGTTCCCCTTCCCCCAATTCCCCAGCACTCTTCCCATCTCCCCAATTAATAAAAATCTTAAAAAAAAAAATATATATATATATAGCCATCTTCCAATAGAAAGGAGCCTATACCAAGTACACTGCATTAGAGAATTTCACATATAATTCATGTTTTTATTATGACAACCCTGTAAGGTACATATTATTAATAATGATAGCAGTAAATCTAGAGCTTACTATAGGCTAGGCAAACCTCTAAGTGCTTAACATGCTTTGACTCAACGATTTGTCCAACAGTCCTATGCAGCGGACACTATTATAGAAGAGGAAACCAAGGCACAAATTCAGTGACTTGTTAAAATCACAGACCTAGACTGCCAAGATTCAAACCCAAGCAGTACAGCTCCTATGTGTGGCAAAACAGCATGTCAGTAAACCACCTGTCAGTTATGTATTATTCTGCACACACCCTCCACCCATATATATATATGAAGAAACAGAGTCTGAAAGGAGTCATGTATTTAAAACCACAGATAGTGACTAAGTCAGAATTCCAGCCCACATCTGTGACTCCAACAGAATCTTCCCACCAGGCCACAGTGGCTGCAATGTCAGCAGCAACAGTGCTCT